>NW_007233348.1:4393-39035 GCF_000164805.1 Carlito syrichta | reverse complement strand
TTGATTGGGATTGTCCTTCCTCATGCTTAAGGATACACCTGGTGGGTGGGGGATGTGCCTCACCCACCTGGCATTGTGCTCATGTGAAAAGTCTTGTGATTTAAACATGTGAAAAGTTTGAGATAAACGACTCATGGCTGGTCCCAATAAACAGCTTCTGCTCATTCCACTGAACAGTTGTCCACTTTCTTTCTTTCTCTTTCTTCCTCTTTATAGCTATGCCTCCATCTTGCTTTCTTTTAATATCTATCCCTACTACAGAATCGGCTTCTGCACTGGACAGAGTGCAGTCTCTTTCTTCCTTTCTATTTCTCCAGAATATTCACCGATGCTGCCCCACCTTCCACGGACCCTCTAAATCTCTTTTGGGGGGCTGGCCCCCCATACCATAGACAATATATGAACAAATGGGGATATGCCCAATATACTGTGTTCTAGTTTTTAAAAAGCCTAAGTCTATAGTCTAGGCTGGCCTACATTTCTAGAAAGCTCCCAGAAGATGCAGATGCTGTTGGTCTATAAAACATACTCTAAGTAGCAAAAATTAAAAAAATAATAAGCAACAAGTTTGATTCACTTTTTGATGCTGTTTGTAATTTGCAGCCCTTAAATGACACTAGGCTTCATAAAATGCTACATTAAAAAGAGAGTTAAGCCGGGCTCGGTGGCTCAGCCTGTAATCCCGCGCCTTTGGGAGGCTGAGGTGAGTGGATTGCCTGAGCCCGCGGGTTCGAGACCCGCCTGGGCAGCGAGACCTCATCTCTACAATAAATCAAAAAATCAGCTGGGCGTGGTAGCGCATGCCTGTAATTCCGGCTACTCGGAAGACTGAGGCGGAAGGATCGCTGGAGCCCAGCAGGCGTGGCTGCGGTGGCCGGGAGCGGCCGCCGCACTCCAGCCTGGGCAACCGAGTGAGACTCCAACTCCAAAAAAAAAAAAAAAATGCATTTATTAACTACAGCACCAAAAATTGTGAAATGATTAAGCAAATCCTTTAGAAAAATGCCTATTGAGTACCTACCATGTGCCATGGATAGCCCTACAAGGTTATTCTTTCCAAGGATATTAACGTAATATGTATCTATACATAGTATGCCTACAGATATCTGAAAAACACAACAAACAAGACAATTTTTTTCTCTTTTTAAAATTTTTTCCTATAAAAAACTTTTTCCGGATGACAATAAGGTTATGGAAAATTTTATGTTCTGCCTTCTTAAATTCTCCACACTTTCACAGGATACTTTTAGTTTGAAAAAAAGCTATAAA
Source organism: Carlito syrichta (assembly GCF_000164805.1). NCBI lineage: Eukaryota > Metazoa > Chordata > Mammalia > Primates > Tarsiidae > Carlito > Carlito syrichta. The sequence goes on along the minus strand of NW_007233348.1, from coordinate 37,766 downwards.
TTACCTTTTAGTTTACCTTAATAGAATTACCAGATTAATCCCAAAACTATGACATGAAACTGTTAGGATTTCCATTCTTTAGATTAAAAAAATAGGAGATCAGAAAATTAAGTAGCACAAAGTATCCCAGATTATAAGTAATTGGCCCAGGATTTGGAATATAGTCAGTATGGTCATTCACTACTTTGCTTGCCTCAGCACAAGATGACAGATATTATTACACTGACTACATTCAAAAACAAGTAATTTCATTCATTTAACTTGTATAACTTTAGAGAAAAGTGATAATATTCATCAACTTTTCTGAAATATTGAAAATAATCATTAGCCGGGCTCAGTGGCTCAGCCTGTAATCCCTCGATTTTGGGAGGCTGAGGTGAGTGGATTGCCTGAGCCCACAGGTTCGAGACCCGCCTGGGCAACTTGGAGAGACCTCATCTCTACAATAAATCAAAAATTAACCGTGCATGGTAGTGCACGCCTGTAGTTCCAGCTACTTGGAAGACTGAGGCGGAAGGCTCACTGGAGCCCAGCAGGTCAAGGCTGCAGTGACCGGGAGCGGCCACTGCACTCCAGTCTGGGCGACAGAGTGAGACTCCAACTCAAAAAAAAATAAAAGAAAATAATCATTATTTCTCTCAAGGGAATTACAAAGATTCAGGGGCCCCAAACTTGGAAATACAATACTGAATTTACCTTTTCTAATATACTGGGTATAAGAGCAAGAAAAAAAAAAAAAGCTTAAATTTCCATTTAATTTATTTATAAAGGTCTGATTTAACTTTGTTTCTAGTAGCCCAATTAGCACTTTTATTACATTTTACAACATGTACAATTCTTACCTGCTCTGTCCTTTTCTATAATACTTCTTTTATATCTCCTTAGGAAGCATGCTTGATTTCATTAAAATTTTAATTATTAAAGGAATAAATGTATCCGACTCTTTCTGTCTAGAAAAGCAAATAGGTTTATATTCAAAGATTTTAAGAAGCCAAGTTTCAAAGCCTCCCTTTAAACTGATCTGAAACCTGTAGAATTAAATTATAGAGTAGACTTTCTTTTATAAATGTGGTCATCAAAGAAACCACTATGCTGTTCTGTTCCTATGTTATTACATTTCATAATGGACTTTGAATGAAGAAGGATAAAAGTGAACATCATTAAAGCAGATAATTCATGCAGAGTAGGTCTTTAAAGACAGTTATTCGTTGATGAAAGATGTAAGTATCATTATATACTTGTAAAATGAAGAAGAATTAAAACTTTGGAACCTAAAAAAATGTAAGATTGCATATACTGGAAGCCAACTTCAAGAGGATATAACCAATTACTTACACTAATTAAGTAAAATAGCTGAAGGTAGTACGTATCAGTTTGGTAATGATAAATAAGAGAGCCTGGGGTTAGTTATAAACATATATTTCAATTATTCTATCTTTATTTACTTCTTCAGTTGCTTATTCAATTAAAGTTTTATCGAAAAAATATAAAGAAAAAAATTCATACTACCCAACTATTCAAATTATATTCCTATATATTGTAGTCCCCCTTGAAATTATGGAGAATCATGTGACTAGTTCTGACTAATTAAATATGATTTGAAGTAACATGTGCTCCTTCCAGGTCAAGGCAATAAAAAACTCCAGGGCAATTCTCAGTTTTTCTTTCCCCTTGCTACATCAATCAGGAAGAAAATCTCATATTTGAGGTGATGGATCTGCAATACTAAACAATCTGGGTTCCTTAATTACTGCATGAATGAAAACTGATCTTGGTAGTTACCCAAATCATGAATGGGTAAAGAACATCATGTGTAAAGAACACAGTTTTTAAGTTAGTGAGATTTGGAGTCTAGGTCACCACAGTCCAGTCCAAGATCTTCTTGACAACTATGCCTATCATGTTCACTCATTCATTTGACGAGTATTGTTGAGTACTTTCTATTTATCAAGCCATGTACTAGAGATTCTGAAGATGTAGCGGTAAGAATAAAAAAGTACTGACCTATATATGGAGCTTATAATCTAATGAAATACAGATATTAAATGTTTTTAAATAATTGTTTAATATCCTATTATTTCACTATTTTTATTTTTTAATTTATAATACTATATAACAATATTTCACACCCAAATAAGAATATATCTAGTTCAGGCTTTTTTCTACAGAGGAGCCTGTTTAATTCACATGCTCACTGGACTATAAAAAAATCTTGACAATAATTGTCATATTCATAATTGATTAGAGTGGAAAAGTTCAATGCCAATTACTTAATCATGGCCAGAAATGCAAGTTAAAATTAACTCAGGATATTTGGAAACACATTTACAGGATTTATTTGAGACTCATATTTAAGGTGTGATTCTATGGAGACTTTATTTCCTTCTGTCAAGTGCCTGGGGTATAACTAACATGACCACTTTAAATTTATTATGGGAGTCACATAATAATATAATATAATATAATATATGTAATATAAATTCTGGACAAAAAATTATGTGTGCACCAATTTTTCATAAATAATTTCTGTAGGAGATTTTTCCCACTTTTATACAAAGCAAAGCCTGTTATAGGGAAGTTTTCATACTGTGTGACTGTGCAGGGAGATTTTTTTCCAGATCATCTTTTCACAAAATTTGTTATCTTTCAGACTCCCAGCTTTATGTAAACAATCTTTTTTTTTAAATTGTGCAGGCTCTTGGCATTGCCAACTTTATCTCTCACAGTGCCTATTAAAAATCAAAGACTCGCCGGGCTCGGTGGCTCAGCCTGTAATCCCGCGCCTTTGGGAGGCTAAGGTGAGCGGATTGCCTGAGCCTGCGGGTTCGAGACCCGCCTGGGCAGCGAGACCTCATCTCTACAATAAATCAAAAAATCAACTGGGCGTGGTAGCGCATGCCTGTACTTCCAGCAACTTGGAAGGTTGAGGCGGAAGGATCGCCAGAGCCCAGCAAGTCGAGGCTGCGGTGGCCGGGAGCGGCCACTGCACTCCAGTCTGGGTGACAGGATGAGACTCCAACTCAAACAAACAAACAAAAAAAAAAATCAAAGACTCAGAACCTTTGGCTGATATTCCCAAGCAGATATTGACATCAATTAGGAAATTTTTAAAACTTATATTTATTTGTTGTTTTCTGACCTTTATGATTTTTGTTCCCTTCTTTCTGGCTCAGCTACAAATTTGTTTTCTTTTTCTACAAACTTATTTGCACTTGCACTTTTTTATTTTCCCAATATTATTTATTTACTTATTAATAGTTAAAAATACAGATATAATAGCATATATTTATCATGTACTACATAATATTTTGAAGTATACATACGTTGTAGAATGGCTAACTGTAGCTAACTAATATATGCATTACCTCATACAGCAAACATTTTTTGTGGTGAGAACACTTATCCATATTCTTAGCATTTTTCTAGAATACAATACCTCATCAACTATAGTCTTCATGCTGTATGAGAGTTCTCTTGAGTTTATTTTTCTTAACTGTTATTTTGTAACCTTTAACAAACAGCTATTCAATCTCTCCCAACTGCCTCAGCCTCTGGTAGTCACCATTCTAGTCTCTATTTCTATGAGATCAACTCTTTTAGATTTCATATAAATTAGGTCATGTGGTATTTGTCTTTTTGTTCCTGCCTTCTTGTTTCACTTAAAATAATGTCTTCCAAATTAATTCAAGTTGTTACTCATGATAGGATTTCATTCTTCTTCATAGCTGAATTTTGTGTGTGTGTGTGTGCATCATATTTTCTAGTTTTAATGTTTGGAGGAACTTCAAATTTTGTTTTCCATGGCTGTACTATACACTTCCACCAACAGCATGCAAATGCTCCCTTTTGTCCACATCTTGACCAACACTTATCTTTTGATACAAGTCATTCTAACCATCAGGTGATATCTCATGGTTTTGATTTGCATTTGCCTGATAATTAGTGACATTAAGCATGTTTTAATTTACCTATTGGTCATTTACATGTCATCTTTTGAGAAATGTCTATTCAGGTATTCTTTCTATCCTTTTTTTTTTTTTTTTTCTTTTTTGAGTTAGAGTCTCACTCTGTCGCCCAGGCCAGAGTTCTGTAGAACGCTCATGGTCACCCCAGCATCGACCTGTTGGGCTCCCAGGATTCTTCTGTCTCAGCACCCCAGCATCGACCTGTTGGGCTCCCATGATCCTTCTGCCTCAGTCTTCCAAGCAGCTGGAACTACAGGCATGAGTTACCATGTCTAGTTAATTTTTTTTATTTATGGTAAAGACAAGTTCTTGCCAAGTTACCCGGGCTGGACTTGAACCCACGGGCTCAGGCAATCCACTTGCCTCAGCCTCCCAAAGTGCTAGAATTACAGACTGAGCCACGGAGCCCAGCCTTCTTTCCATTTTTAAACAGGCTATTTGTTTTCATGTTATTGAATTGTTTAAATTATCTTTTGGTATTAACCATCTAGCTGATGTAAATTCATGAAAATGTTCTCCTCTTCTGTAGTCTGTCTCTTAATTCTGGTGACTATTTATTTTGCTGTGTATAAGCTTTTACTTTGATGTAATCACATTTATCTATTGTTACTTTTTTTGCCTATGCTTTTGATTTTGCCAAAAATTGTTGTCCAGACAAATGTCATGGAATTTTCCCCTCTGTTTTCTTCCAGTAGTTTCATAGTTTTAGGTTATACATTTAAGTCTTTAATCTATTTTGAGATAATTTTTGCATATGTTATAAGCACCTAATTTAATCATTCTGCATGTGGATATCAAGGTTTTCTAGCACCATTTATTGAAATGGTTGTTCTATGCTCATTGTGTGTTCTTTGTCCCTTTGTAAAAATATCTGTTGACTATAAATGCATGGGCTTATTTATGGGCTATTTTGTTCCACTGGGCTGTCTGTTTTTATGCCAATGCCATGCTGTTTTAGTTACTAGAGCTTTGTGATGCATTTTGAAGTTAGGTTTGATGCCTCTAGTTTTGTTCCTTTTGCCCAAAAGTGCTTTGGCAATTTGAGGTCTTTCGTGGTTTCTTACAATTTTAGGTTATTTCTTCCTATTTCTGTGAAGACTGTCTTTGGTATTTTGATAGGGGTTTCATTAACTCTGTAGATTAACAGATTAAGTCTGACACATTCAAAAGCCCATACTGTGAACACTTGGTATGGAGCAAGGCATTCCTTCTATCTAGAATAGACTCAAACACATACTCCTTTGGGAGACAGGTGCAGTACTTAAAGGGGACTCAATGAACCTAACTTATTAACGTTACAAAATATTTGCTCTAGGTAACAAACTTTTTATAACCTCACAGTACAATTGCCTTCCATCTGTCTCTTCATTTATTATTATTTTTTAATATACCTGAAACATTTTGGTGAGGTGAACTCTGAATACTGTTTAAACTTTGGTTAAGATGGAAAATTGAATCCAAACTATGAGTATCCAAATATCTTCTATGTGCAAGTAATTATGGATGGTGTAATACAGTCTGTGGTTCACTAAAAAACACCACTTCCATGGCAGTCTAGATTTTGTTGCTTAACTATTTCAGAGTGTCTTAATTTTTAAAATCTCATTTTATTACAAATAAGTTTAGGGATTCTTGCTTTTAAGACTTGTTTAATGATTAAAGTAATACAGTTATTTGTTCTTTATTCAGGGCTTAATATTTTCAATTTAAATAAAAGTATTTCCACTCTTAAAAATAGGTTGCAAAGACAATTCTTCATTAGATGTACAAAATAAGAGATCTAAATTAAGTAACACAGATCCCCTCGAGAAATTCTATGGGAGTATGTACAACCCATAGTAGGTAGAATTACAATGGAACTTTACCAAAAAATATTAAATACAAGCTAACATATATTTTCTTTAAATCTTGTCTGCCTTAGCCTTATTTATGGCTATGCAAAGGATGGGCAGCTCTTTTCTTGTAAAAGTGTCTGTGTGATTATAATACAGAAGGGAAAAGGAATGAAACTTCTTGGTGTAGGATTATAAAAGGTACACATGAAGTTAATTGTGCATTGACATTCTGCTGTGGAAGGGAGTTAAGAGCAGGTTGGCAGAGTAAGAGAAAATTAAGAAAAGCTGGTGTTTGGGGTTCCCAGGAAAACAGACTCTGATATGAAGATCTGTAGTAAAAAAAAGTTTATTTAGGAGACCTCATGAGAATGACATCTATGTCAAAGCGATAAAGCAGGATTGGGCACATGGAGAAGTTCAACTACAGTGCTGCTGCAAATGACAGAGGCTTTTAGGATTGCCAGATTTAACAAATAAAAATACAAGTTCCCAATTAAACTTGAATTTCAGAGAAACAGTGCACAATTTTAGTGTAAGTAAACTACAAATACTATATGGTCTCTGATTGAGCCACTCCTCTTACCCTTTGATTTTACCAATCAGGACACAGTCATGTAATAGGCATTGCACCTTGGAGGATGGTCCTCAATTCTCATAACCTATCATTTCCAAGAGAGAGACTTTAATTGTCATCAAAAGACCTTTCCAAATATTTATTAAACCAGCAATTCTGGATAGTGTGATATTAGCTATGTCCATATATAATATATTGTTGTACACTGAAGCCATACCTCCTTTGAAGTTAAAGTGGGTATGTTGGTCTAATGCAAAGTTATGTGGGATACCATACTGATGGATCACACTCTTTGTAAACCCTTGGAAAGTTGTAGTGACTAAGACCCTGTAGGCAGCAGAGGAAAACCAATACTTAGAATGTGTGTAAATTACTATCAAGATGGATTACTTCTGCTCCCAGGATGAAACAAATACGATGTAATCAATTTTCCTCAAAGTGCCTGTTTGTCTCTGAAAGAAAAATGGTGCTATTATAGGGCTCAGCATTGGTCTCAACCAACAGCAAATTGGATATTCAACATCAGCCAGTAGCTGTATCAGACTTGGTGAGTAGGAACCCATACTGTTGTAACCACACCTAGCCTCTAAGATTCATGGACCCATTGTGCCAGCACTGTGATGGTTGATGACAGAATCTGGCTGGCATAAAATGGTCAAGTAATACGTTAGTTAGTTCCCCAAATGTGATAGCATCTCTCTGGTGGCTGTAAACCTGATTTAAAAAGTTTTCTCCCATTTTGCTTTTATTTTTATGGGTGAATCCACATGATTTTCCCAAACTATTTTCTCATTATTCTTCTAATCTTTCTCTCACAAGTTCCTGGCCAATCAACTAAGTCATTTACCACTCCACATGAAGCAATTACATCATGGGATCCAGTTCTATATAGGCGTATTATCAGTCTTTGCCTATAGAATACAGTCATTCTGAGTTTCTCATCAATGCTGGTACCCCTCTATCCAGTGCATTCATCAGTGATTTGGCAAATTGAGGTCCTCTGGTTGTTCCCACAGAACTTAATTAGCTGGGAAATCTTCCGATTTTCATAGTATATTTACTTTAGCATGTTTGCTTTAGTTTCCAGTCCTCTACTATCTGCCGTAGCTAATGTGGTGTTTCTACTTTTCTTAACGTAAGTCGTCATTTCTCCAAGATTCCATCAGTCATCCTAACAGAGTTTAGCACCAGTTCCTAGAGCTTGTGTCAGTATAGTAACCCTGTATCATAGTAAGGTTTTCTGCCCACTCTGCCCAGGTCCAGCACCCCCAGGATTCCATCCCATGCATAGATTCAGTCTATAGGTTTCTATTGGTACACATTAGCAGAACTGGCCACCTCTTCTCTCTAAGCAGATTTAGTACTTTCCCAGACAGGTTATATTGTCGATGGATCCTAATTATTGGTCTGATGGTCAAGAATGAAGTGGAACTTGACCTAGGAGTAAGGGGCCCTGTTAGCTCCAAAAGCGAAGGCTCCTACATTCTTTGCAAGCAAGTAAAGAAATACTAGTCTTTTACAGGGAAGAATGTACACTTCTACAGGCAGGCCCAGGTAGTTCAGAAGAATCTGGAGTTTTATTGTTCTCAGTTGTGTTAACCCGGCTCTCCTTCCCATTCTCACACTACCATTTCTACTAGGAAGGGCCTTTGCTCTGGCGTAGCCAACCTGCTGAATTGAAAACTTACATTCTCACTTTCTCTGACGTCTCCTACTCTTATAATTAAGTCCTTGGACTGATCCAAAGATTTATCTGTCCTCCAGTTGCAGGAGATGAGAATCACTTTAATGCTTCCATTAATGCTTTCATTAATGCTTTAGTGCTTCCAATTAAAGAAATTAAATTCTTTAATTTCTACTGTCCTCAAACTACTCAAATACCTAAGTGCATGCACAAAGCAGTCTTCTTCCCTGGTATCCCATTCCAGTTCATTACCACTTGAATTTTTAACATTTTCACAACTTTAAAATTCCAGTGCTATCCAATCCCCACCTTTACTGGCAGGTAGTAGGCAATTAATCTATCCCCAGTCCCAACTGAATGTCAACTTTCCTGGGCCTTTCTGTTGCCAATTACTGTAGCTCAGGTTCTCCAGGAAATAGATGCTAAGATGTAAACGTATATGCAGAAAATCAGGCAGGGCAGGCTTGTAGAAATGACACTTGTGAGACAATGAAGAAAGCAGAGTTGCTCAGCAGAGAAAGAAATTGACCTGGGATGCAGTTGCAACAAAAGCATCAGACAATTCCATGAACTGGGATTACTTGTTGGAATTCCCCTGAATTATTGCATGGGAGTCAGTCTTTTGTAACCAACCAAAGATTACTTTTTGTATTCAGCCTGCTCCTAGAAAGGTAGCTCCCTTCATCCAAGACTTAGTCCTAGAAAGGGGTCTCAGCTGTGAGCCATCGATAAGTAATACCGAGAAATTAAGTTCATTACTCCTAAGAGTGGACATAGCATCCAGTGAAACCAGAATGGGTACGAAGCAGTTGACCTTGGACGTCTATGACCGTACCACCCTGAATGTGCCTGATCTCAGAAAGAAGCAGCTGGAAGACAAATTGTCAAATCAGGTTACTAGTCAATGAAAGAAAAAATAGAGAAGCAGAGCATCAGAGCCAAGCACTTAAATCAAACTAGGAAAAAATATATATTCAAAAAGGATCAACAAATGTGAAATCTGAAAAAAGATAACATATCACAGGTTAAATTGTATGTCTGTAATACAACTTGTACAGGAGGAGACCCAATTTCTTTTCTTTTAATTTGGTCCTTTTCCACCCAATATGTGGCTAAACAAAGCTTATAAGTCAAAGGAAACAAAAAGGTAATCTCAATCTCCCAGCCATCCAGGTCTCACCATTTGTTATTCACGTATATCTCTCTTTTTCTAATAAACTAAGAGATCCTTGAAATAGAAGAGGTACATACTTATTTTGCAGCCACTATGCTCAGCTTAACTGTGCAGCACATGCTAAATGAAAAATAAAATAGCCTTATAATTAGGCTTTTCAAGTAACTTTTGAAAAATAGCATATCATCACTAGATAAATTGTTAAAAAGAAAAACCTTCATATTTTCTATGATGAAGCTATAGGACACTCAGTACAATACTACCAAAATTAATGGGTGTGTCTTCTAAAACATTCATGGATTGAGTTAATGGAATATTTTAAATGAGTTCCGTTTTGAAAAGATTCATAAACACATATCTGATAATGCAGGAAACCACTCTACAATATTTATAATAAAAGATCAACTTAACACTGTTTGCACTTATACAATGGCAAAGAACTTACCACCTCAGGAGACATTCATTTTAACTTTGATAAGCTCTATCAGACCTAACCAAAGAAAGGAGCCATGTTTCTGTATTATAAAATGTAGTCATTTCCCTGTATGGTTTTTATACACAGACATAAAATTTAAAAAATGAGTAATTAATCAACAGTAAAATAGGTAGAAATTGTTGTCATTTAAAAATAATCATTTATCAAGGAATATGGTGCAATTTTTCAGCAGTATTTATAAAATTATTATTAATGCACCATTAATACTTTACCTAGAAAAAAGATACATAAAATATTTTTTCTTGTACTTCTTTTATCTAGATTTTTTTTTTTTTTTGTATTTTTTTCTTATATTGAAGCCACGATATGCTTGTTTGGGTCTGTATTCTCTAGATCAGAATTAATATAACAGATACTATATATATGTCTTCTTTTGAAATCTTTTGAATCTGACATAACATAAATGTCCTCTGATTTATGCAACTTTATGTTCATTTTGAAATTAATTTCACTCAGATATTTTTAATACCCTATGTGGTACTTACTACAAACTATTAGTACTCTTCATGCTGATCACCGTCTCAGTCAACTATTATCATAAATAATGCTGCATAACAAATTACCCCCAAACTCTGGCATGCATTATTAAGCTTTATTTTTTCTCTTTCACACACATCTGTGGGTCAGGTAGTCTTGAATGCAGTTCAAAGCTTGGTTTCAGGTCTGCTCTGTGTGTTTCTCATTCTTCTGGAACTAACAAGAGATCCAGGACATGATTTTTTCATGGCCATAACAGAAGCATAAAAGAGCAAATACAACCACACAAGCATATTCCAAGGCTCTTGTTTCCATTATGTCTGCTAACATCACATTAGGTAAGTCAACTCAAATGGCCTAAAAAGATGTGAATATATAATTATACAATACAGATGTAACTAATTAGAGCTGTTAATGAAATCTTACCTTTTTTTATTGGTTATACTTATTCAAATATCTGCTACATGCAAAATATAATCTCCCTCATTCTATGATCCCTGGAATCTCAATCTTTGTATCAGGTTAAAAGTCCAGGATCTAGCAATGTACATCAGGTCTAGAGGCAGATTCTCTTGAACAAGAAATCGAAAAACTAAAAGACAAGTGCCCTTCAAGCACGTATACAGTGGTGTAAAGAGAGAGAAAATAATATACCCTTCCATTAAAAAAAGGGAATGAAGTGCATTGCAATATTTGGTTCATGGCAACTGAAATTTATCTGGGCATAAAATTCCAGATCCTCCTACTATGGGAAAGAGTTGTGCTTTCTTCTCAGCCCATTATTTTCCGTGGATATGACTCTGTACTCCACTATGTCCTTCTTTTGTTGTCATTCTTTTGTAAGATCACATCCCTAAGAATTCTAAGAGATCCCTTCACCCTGGCTAAATGGGTTACAACCTAAATTGCCCTTTATTGTGAGGGCCATGTCTTAGGGGCAATATCCCAGTTTGGCCTTTTCTTCAGGCTGTATAGCAATGGTCACCTTTAATTTCTTGAGATTTTCTTTGCCCAATCACAAAATTCCTAGAACTGTGGGGTTTTCTACCTTCCCTCTCACTTTTTTCCTTGTATTCTAGTCAGTCAATTCCTGGATTCATCTATCCTTTATTGCACCAGGTAAGATTTCTAGTTTTTCCCTTGAAATTCCCTCACCCATAAAGCTTAATGTATATATTTTATCTACCCTCTAGAATATTCATATGTAGCAATCTTATTACACATTTTAAAAAACATTTCTATCCCCATAAAAATTCATCATCATTACCCCATCTTTTTTGAAATTTTATTTATTCTAAAGATATGGGATACATTTCAGGACTAGGTAGAATAAGTGTCATCATACAGGTAAAGTCTGGGCTTCCCTTTGGTCCACACTTCACCTGGTTTGAGATCCAGGTATGCTTATTGATGATATGTGCCACTTCTTCCGTACCCCTGGTGGCATTCTGCCACTGCCAAACCTTTTTTTTTCTCTCTGTAATGATGTTTTATATATAATTTATATATATATATATATATATATATATATATATATTTCATTTTAAAGAGGTGGGGTACAATTCAGGATAGGGTATACGAATGAACATCTTAGAGGTAAGGTTTGAACCTTCCTTTGATCCTCACTTTGCCTCGTTTGAAATCAGGTACACTTATTGTTGTTGTGTTCCCATTTCCTCCACACCCAGGTATTATCCTGCTACTGCCAATCCCTTTCTTAGAGTATTATGGTAAATGTTCAGGGCCCACTTATGAGTGAGAACATGCAGTACTCTGTTCTTTATTTCTGTGATAGAGCACTGAGCATTGTTGACTTTAAGTCCATTCAAGTTGCCGCGAAGTCCATATGTTTGTCCTTCTTTCTGATTGTGTAATATTCCATTTTGTACATGTACTACATTTATTTTATTCAGTCCAGTTTCGTTGGGCAGCACGGTTGGTTCCATGTTTTTGTTGGTTCCATGTTTTTGCTATTGTGAACATTGTTGCAATAAACCTGCACATGCAGATATCTATTTGTAGAATGCTTTGAGTTCCTCTGAGTAGGGGATTGCTGGGTCATATTGAAGGTCAATTTCTAGTTCTTTTAGAAATCACCACACTGTTTTCCATAGAGGTTGAACTAGTTTGCATTTCCACATGCAGTGTAGAAGCGTTCCCTTTTCTCTGCATTCTTACCAGCATCTGACGTTGTTTGTTTTATTAATGATGGCCATTCTTACTAGGTTAGGTGATATCTTAATGAGGTTTTGATTTGCATTTCTCTGATGATTAGTGAGGCTAAGTGCTTTTTCATGTGTCTGTTGGCTGTCTGTATATCTTATTTTGAGAAGTATCTATTTATGTCTTTTGCCCACTTTTTAAGGGGACTATTTGGTTTTTTCCTTTCTGCATGTTTGAGTTCTTTTTAGATCCTCAATGTTAGACCTTTGTCAGGTATATAGTTGGAAAATATTTTTTTTACCATTCTGTGGGCTGTCTCCCTGTGCTTTTGATGGTTTCTTTTGCTTTGCAGAAGGTTTTTAGTTTAATGAAGACCCACTTGTCTGTCTTATCTCTTATGGCATGGACACTTGGGGTTTTGATCAGGAATTGGTTGCCTACTCTGATTTCTGTAAGGGTGTCTCCTGCATTCTCTAAGATTCATATAGTTTGAAGTTTTATGTTTAGGTCTTTGGTCTATTTACAGTTGACTTTGTGTATGGTGATATACAGGGTTCTTGTTTCAATCTTCTGCATGTGGTCAGCCAGTTTTTCCAGCACCATTTGCTGAATAGGTTCTCCTTTCTCCAGCTGGTGGAGGTTTTGTAGATGAGTTGGTTGAGAAGTTGAGGTTTTGCTTATGGTATCTCTATCTTTTCCCATTTGTCCATATGCCTGTTTTTGTACCAATACCAAATTCTTTTGATTATTGTAGCCTTAAAGTTTAAAGTTTGGAAGTGTGATCCCTGCTGCTTTGTTTCTTTTGCTAAGAATTATTTTGGCTATTTGTGGTCGTTTATGTTTCCATATGAATTTTTGTATTGTCATTTCCAGGTCTGAGATGAATGATGTTGGTAATTTAATGTGCATTGCATTAAATTTGTAGATTGTCTCCAGTAGGATGAACATCTTAACAATGCTGATTCTTCTTGTCCACAAGCATGAAGTATTTTTCCATTTGTTTGCATCTTCTTGGATTTCTTTGAGCAGTGTTTTGCAGTTTTCATTGGAAAGATCTTTCACTTCTCTGGTTAGGAAGATGCTGAGGTATTTCATTTTGTTTGTGGCTATTGTGAATAGTATTGTGCTTATTATTTGGTTCTCTGCCTGTTTATTGTTGGTGTGTAAGAATGCAACTGTCTTTTGCACATTTATTCTATACGCGGAGACTTTGCCAAAGTCTTTTATCAATGCAAGGAGGTTTTTGACAGATTCCCTTTGATTTTTATGGTATAGGATCTTATCATCAGCAAAGAGAGATAACTTAACTTCTTCTTTTCCTTTTTGGATAACCCTGATATCCTTCTCTTGTCTAATTGCTATTGCTAGGACTCCCAACACAATGTTGAACAGGAGAGGTGAGAGTGGACATCCTTGTCTTGTTCTGGTTTTCAGGGGAAATGCTTCCAATTTCTGTCCATTTAACAATTTACTGGTTGTACAAACCCTTTCTTATAATGTTAGGATAAATGTTCAGGATTCGCTTATGTGAGGACATATGGTATTCAGTTTTTTGTTTCTGTGATAAATCACTGAGTATTATACACTCTAAATCCATCCAAGTTGCTGCAAAGTTCATAATTTTGTCCTTCTTTATGACTGCATAATAGTCCATCGTGTATATGCACCACATTTTTTATGCAGTCACTTTCAATGGGTAGCATGGTTGGTTCCATGCTTTTGCTATTGTGAATAAAGCTGCAGTAGACATGCCTATGCTGGTATCTTTTTTATGGAGTGATTTGAGTTACTCCGAGTATATTCCCAGAAGAAGATTGCTGAGTTATATGGAAGGTTGATTTTTAGATCTTTTTAGGAATTGCCACACAGTTTTCCAGAGAGGTTATATTAGCTTACACTCCCACAAACAATGTAGAAGCATTTCCTTTACCCTGAATCCTCTCCAGCACCTGTTGTTTTTTGAGTTATCAATGGTGGCCATCCTGACTGGAGTTAAGTAGTATCTCAGTGTGGCTTTAATTTGCATTTCTTTGATGATTAGTGGGACTGAGCATTTTTTTTATGTATCTGTTGACTGCTTGTATGTCTTCTTTTGAGAATTGTCTATTCATATCCTTTAACCACTTTTTAATAGGGATTTTTAAAAAATCTTTTGGCACATTTGAGTTCCTTGTAGATCTTGGATGTTAGGCCTTTGTCAGATAAACAGTTCGCAAATATTTTTCCCATTCTATGGGCTGTCTCCTCACTCTCTTGATGGTTTATTTTGCTTTGCAGAAGATTTTCAGTTTAATGAGGCCCCATGTGTCTGATCTCTTATGGCATTTGCTTTTGGTGATTTGATCCAGAATTGGTTGCCTAATCCAACATGCATAAGAGTGTTTTCTGCATTTTCTTCTATGATTCTAAAAGTTTGAGGTTTTATGTTTTAGTCTTTGATCAACTTAGAGTTGGTTTTTTGTGTGTGGTGACATGTAGAGGTCCTGCTTCAATTTTCTGCATGTGGTCAGCCAGTTTTCTCAGCAACATTTACTAATTAAGTTCTTCTCTCACTAGTGGTTGTTGGTGGAGACTTTGTCAAAATGAGTTAGTTAAGAAATTGAGGTTTTGCTTCTGGAATCTCTCTCCTGTTCCATTGGTCTATATGCCTGTTCTTGCACCAGTACCAAACTCTTTTGATTATTGTAGCATTATAGTAAAGTTTAAAGTTTGCAAGTTTGATACCTCCCACTTTGCTTCTTTTGCTAAGGATTGTTTTGGCTATTCATGGTCATTTATATTTCCATATGAATTTTTGTATTGTCACTTCCAGGTCTGAGAAGAATGATGTTGATAATTTAATGTGAATTTGTTGAATCTGTAGATTACCCCTGGTAAGATGGATATCTTAACAATGTTGATTCTTCCTATCCATAAACATGAAATATTTTTCTATCTGTTTGTGTCTTCTTTTACTTCTTTGAGCAGTGTTTTGTAGTTTTCATTTTAAATTCTTTCATTTATCTGGTTAGGAAGATGCCAAGAGTTTTTTGTTTGTTTGTTTGTTTTGTTTTATTTTGTGGCTATTGTGTTGGGATTGTGCTTTTTAATTGGTTTTCTGCCTGTTGTTGTTATATAAGAGACTGTGTTTTGCACGTTGATTTTGTACCATGAGACTTTGCTAAATCCTTTACACAAAGAGGTTTTTGACAGATTCTCTTGAGTTGTCAAGGTATAGGATCATGTGATTCACAAAGAGGAACAACTTAATATCCTCTTTTTCTATTTGGTTACTCTTGATTTTCTTCTCTTGTCTGATTGCTCTAGCTAGAAATTCCAACACTACATTGACTAGGAGGGGTGAGGGTGGACATCCTTGTTTTATGTCAGTTTTCAGGCAAAACGTTTCCAGTATCTTTCTGTTTAGCAATATATTGGCTGTGAGTTTATCATAGATGACTCTTACTATTTTGAGATATGTTCCCTCTGTGCCTAGGTGTTCAAGGCTTTTTATCAAAAAGAGATGCTGGATTTTATTGAAAGCTTTCTTTGCATCTAATGATATAGTCATGTGGTTCTTGTTTTTACATCTGTTGATGTATTTAATTATGTGTGTGGTCTTGCAGATGTTGAACCATCCCTGATTTCAGGGATGAAGTCTACTTGGTCATGGTGGATAATTTTTGAGATGTGGCATTGGATCTGATTTGCTAAAATCTTGTCGAGAATTTTTTGCTTCTATGTCCATCAGAGAAATTGGCCTATAGTTCTCTTTCTTTTTCTTTCTTTGGATCTTTACCTGGTTTGAGTATAAATATGATTTTAGTTTCATAAAATGATTTAGGGAGAGGTTCACCTTTCTTGATTGCCTGGAATACTTTTGATAGGATTAGTATCAGCTCTTCCTTGTATGTTTTGTTGAACTCTGCTGGAAAGCCATTTGGCCCAGGACCTTGTTTGTGTGTAGATTTCTCATGATGGAGTCAATTTTCTGGAACGTTATTGGTCGATTTAGGTCTTAATTTCTTCTTGTTTCAATCTTTGCAGGTTGTGTGATATCATAAATTACTCCATTTCATTTAAGTTTTCAAGTTTGTTTCTATACAGGTGTGCATAGATGGCTCAGATCATCTTTTTTATTTCTTTAGGATCAGTTGTGACTTGACCTATTGCGTTTGATTGTGTTTATTTGGGCTTTTCCCCTCTTTGTCTTGGTTAGTATGGCTGGGGCCATCAATCTTGTTTATCCTTTCAAAGAACAAGATTTTTGATTTGTAGATCTTTTTAATGATATTTTTGTCTTCTATGTCCCGCATTTGGGATTTACTCTGGTGATCCAGATTCTTCTGTTGAAGTTATGGTTGTGGTGGTCTTGTTTTTCCAGCTCCCATAGGTGATTTGTTAGGCTGTTAACTTGTGATCTTTCCATGCTCTTGATGTGTGTTCATAGAGATATGAATTCCCCTCTTAGTACTAATTTTATGGCATCCTGGAGGTTTTGGTAAGATATTTCTTCATTTTCATTTGTTTCTAGGAATCTTTTAATTTCTGTTTTGATTTCTTATTGGCCCAGGATTTGTTCAGCATCATTGTGTATATTGTCCATGTCTTTGCAGGTCTTAGGGAAAGTTTATTGATGTTGGTGTTTATTTTTACCCCACTGTGGCCTGAGAAGGTACATGGCAGTATTCTGAGCTTATAAAATTTGTGTATGTTTGATTTACAGCTGAGGATGGCCAAGGAGTACATTCCATGGGGTGATGAGTAGAATTTATATTCCATGGTTGTTGGGTGGAGTGTCCTGTACATATCTATTAAGTTCATTTGGTTAAGCATCAAGTTAAGGTTACAAATATCCTTGTTGATTTGTTGCCTTGATGATCTAACTATGGTTGTTAGTGGGGTATTTAACTCCCCAGGTAAGTAGTCTGACCTTTCTTTCTCCCAGTCTTTAAGATTTTTTATTTTGTACCTACTTTGTGTAAGCAAATTACTATGTGTCTGGGAATTGGTCTTCTTATTTGATGCCTTGCAGGGTTCTCTGAATCTCTTGTATTTGGATGGTAGTGTCCCTGATGAAATGAGGGAAGTTTCCTTGGATAATTTCATGGAATGTTTGTTCCAGAGAAGTCTCTTTCTCTCTATCTGCCTCAGGAATGTCAATTAATCATAGGTTTGGCCTCTTGATATAATCATACATCTCTTAAAGGCCTTGTTACATCTTTTAAAACTTATTTTCTATGTTTTCAACAGTTTGAGTTAACTCCTTTTTTTAGTCGCTGTGAGACTCTTTCTTCTGCTTTGTTAATTCTGCTTTCCATGCTTGCCACTTTGTTATTTATTTTATTTACTGTATTCTTTGTTGCCATCATCTCAGTTATCAACTCCTTCATTCTTTCCTCATTTCTATTCATTCTCTATTAATATCCTGATATCTGGGTTTGTGGTTTGAGGTCAGTCATTCAGGGAGCTCTTTATTGTTTGTGTGACAAAGTCTGTATTCACAGTCATTGTTTTCCCAAGAGTCTGGATGGGAGCTGTGACTCTCCTTTGGTTTTTCTTCATTTGTAATGATTTCCTTTCCCATTTTCCTTTTCTTTAATTCCACTGCTCAGTGATGGGGGAATAGCTTTCACTTTGGTTTGCTTAATCTCCTATTCTTCTTTATGTAGATCCTCTGGATTTGTTCAATTTTGAAGCCAGACTGGGGGTGGGGGGGAGCTGTCCTTTTTGCAGTTTTGAGATTTGATTAAGGCATGATGGGGGAGCTGTGGTTCAGAAGTTATCTGCAAATCACAGTATCCACTGACAGTTGTGTAGAAGCCCTGAAACCCACTTCTCATCACCTTACAATCTGTCCATGTGGTGGAGGCCTATGTATGCTCCCTGAATGAAAAATGCAATAAGAAAAAAGAAAAGAACAGAATAAGAAAGAAGGGAGATGAAAGGAAACAGAAGAGAGAGAAGGAAAACAGACAGGCAAACCAACTAATGAATACACAAAAAAAGCCTAATGATGAACTCACTCTCAAAAATACCCATATGCAAACAGAAAAACTCAAACACACACACAAAACAAAAACAAAACAAGTACAAAAACATAAACCAAAAACAGAAAGAAAGTGCCCCCTCCGTGGTCGTTTCTGGAAATTTAGGTTTCTTTCCCAAGCATTGCTGTCACTTTTGGCTGCTGCAGAGGTAGGGAGTGGGCTCTGGTCTCCAGCCTCTCTCCTCTGCTCTCCCCACAGGCTAATTGGGTTGCCCCTAGCATGGGTCAGATGCCCCATGGACTGCTGTGGGAGGGTGAATCAGTATTGGATTCACCCAACTCCTATGCTGCTGCTACTATTGCTGCTGCCAACTCTCCCACTGAGATCAGCATGTCCATGCCTCGTCCACCATGGGGGATGGGGCATCTGTCCCCTCGTGTCTGCTACTAAAATTTCCTCTCTGGATCAATGATGGTCGGTCCCAGAGGGTTGCAGCGATAGCCTCTAAGTCTCAGATTGGAGGCCAACATAGGTCTCTGCCAGGTCTCAGGATAGAGAAAATGGCAGGGGTCTGCGTCTTCTCTCTGGCAGTGGGGCTCAGCTCCAGATTTCCTCTCCACAACTTCTTCACGGTTCCCACTACCAGTCCCCTACCCACTGCCACAGGTGGTGGCACAGGCCAGGTGCCAGGTACTGAAGAGTGGTTGATCTCTGCTACCTCCTCCAAAGAGACCCTCAAGAATGGCAGACAATCCCACATGCCAGGGACTCCAAACTCAGGGCATTGGTGGGCTACAGCTGCCTCCGCAGTGCAGCCCCAGGTGCTTGATCCCAAGTCTCCCCTCAGGAGGACTTTCAGCATCCTGCACACACCCACCCATGCAACCTGTCTTATGGACACTCACTCTTGCAGAGATTCTCACACTCCCACTGGTTCCATCGCCATCTTGTCGCCTCCTATTCTTCACTTTTAAAGGATAATTTTCCTAGTAGAGAATTTCAGATTGGTGTTCTCTTTTTTTTTTCAATACTTTTACTTCATTCTCCTTTTGCTTGTATGGATCCTCATAAGAAGTTACTATAATTCTTATCCTTTCCCTCTTAATAGGTATGGGTTTTTTTTTCTGGGTTTTTCAAGATTTTGTTTTTGTCTTTTGTGCATATATAACATGCCTAGGTGTGTGTGTGTGTGTGTGAGAGAGAGAGAGAGAGAGAGAGAGAGTTCTCTGAGTTTTCTGGATCTGTGCTTTGTTGATCATCATTAATTTTGAAAGATTCTTAGTCAATATCCCTTTAAATGTTTCTTTTTCTCTGTTCTGTCTTTCTTCTCATTTGTATTTTCCAATTGTATGCTGGTCTACATTTTTTGATTCTGTCCCACAGTTAAGGTTTGGTTCTGTTTTCTTTTGTCATTTTTTTTTTTCTTTTTGCATTTCAGATTGAGAATTCTCTATTGCCTTAACTTCAAGCTCACTGATACTTATCTGTATCTGTAATAGTGTATTATTTTATTTCTAAAATTTATTTTTATCTCTGTTTAGAGATTCTCTGCATATTTTAACCGTTTAATTCATATTGTTTTCTTATTACAATATAGCACTTAATATATTAATCACAGTTATTTTTTATCTTCTGATTCACAATTATAAGTCCTGAACCATATTTGGGTCTGATTCTGATAAGATGAGTTCTTCACTGGGAAAATCTGAAATATGGTAGGGGTCTGGGGCCAAGAAAGCCAATGCAGGGGATCCTCTAAGAATAGGACTGAAGTCCCTAGATTTTCTTATACTCAAGCTAGTCCACACCCAGTCTCCAAAAAATCATCAAAATTTAAAAAGTAAGAACTTCTCCCCATTTACGGTTCAGTGGTTTCTGCATCAGATCATGGCTGTGTTTTTCTGCATTTGTCTCTTTCTCCATGTTTTAGGATAGTGTTTTTCCCTGTGAAATCAGTTTTGTATGGGCCCAAGAAAAGTCATTAAATTTCCATTTGTATAGCTCTTTTTTGTTGTAAAGACAGAGTGATGTTTTCCAAGCTTTTTGTGCCCAAACTGACTACTTTTTGAAATGGTAGTTTAAAATTATACTATTTTATTTGATGAAGCAGTCCCTACAAAGGTACATCAAAATGAATTCTAAAAGTTAGTTTCTAATCCACCAGGCTATTTTTACAAGGCAATAATGATTAGTTTACTTTAATCTCCAACTTTATTTTTGTATAGATTTTATAAAATATCTTATATAAAATTAGATATATTTAATTATTTAATTTAAAAGCTTATTGAATTGTGGTGAATTAAACCAAAATGAAATGTTAACTTATTGCTTTTCTTATCCATGTTTCTAAGTTATTCAGCACCAAAAAGGAAGAGATTATAGTCTCCCATTATATAATTCTTTAAAGGCTCTTATGCCAATTTTTAAATAAACTTAACACTAATACTTTTCTTTCCAAATGGCTGATTATTTAACCAGAGGGAAAAATAGATAAACAGTCTAGCACTTAGAATTGGAAATTAGTATAGAATTAGAAATAATAGGAGCAGTAATTTTGAAAAATTAGGTTTCAGGTTGTTGGTCCCAGTGTTTTCATTGGCATTAAGGAATCTTAATAAACTGTGAATCTCATTAGCTAGGTCTGCCTTAAGAGCACTCCAGAATTATACTTTATAATTATTCAAGCAGCACAAAGATCAAAGGGGAAGTAGCCACCTTTATTTTAAAGAATGTTTTAAATTAAAATCGTTCCAACTTTGTATCAGTGCATGTTCAGTATTTCTAATTAGCAAGAAAATTCCTTCCTCCAGGGAACATTTCAATAACAATGGCCAGATGCATTTTTTACACTCTGCATTTTAAAAATTTTACTTAGCCTGATAACTCATATTTGCATTTATCTCAGTGAAAAACATACTGCACAGAAACACTAAATCTTTAGAGCTTTTCTGTGCTTTGGTTGGTCATTTCCTTCTCCATCTATTTTATGATTCTTTCATGCCAAGATTCTGACATAAGAAAGACAACAGAGAAGATGTTATAGGCTCTATTAAGAAATAGAACTTCTGCCTTGGACTCCTGGCTTTGGTTTTGGTTTTTCTACCTCAGATAGCTAAGTTTTTTAATCGCTCTCTATAAATACCAACATCTCCCAAATATAGAGGATCTGCAGACATATTTATTTTTTCCTCCCTGGCAACCTTAATTTTCACAAGAAAATCCCAGCTATCCATTTAGAAATAATTGCCTCCATTGCAACCAGTTGGGTGAGCACTGCTAATCAAGGGGTCTCAATTGCCCTTAACCAAAAGGTGAATCTGTTACCAGATTAGGCTAACCAAGTCTGTCTTTGAAATATGAAACTAACACAAAGTGGAGTAAGGAAGACAGTAGGTAGAATTCAAAGAAAGTTCCTGAATCATCATCATCTGGTGTATCCACATCTTTTCCTACTTTCTCCATAAAACACTGACTTGGTGCTTCTACTTTGAAGATATAATTAAGGCCCAAGGCAACTGAATTAAGAAAAGAAGATTATCCTTGGTTAGCATGGCTCAATTACATGCACCCTTAAAAGGGATTGGGCTTTTTCTTAACATTAACACCAGGGTGCCAAAAAATTTATACACATTTTAAGTATGATTTTCCCTCAAAGGATGGCATCAATCAAATGAAAGCTAACATCACCATGGCACAGGCAGGACAGTCAAAGAAAAATGGTGGAGCATGGTTGAGAGCAGATGTTAACTCAAAGTGGACACCTTGATTTTCACCTTTAAGACTCTGAGCAGAAAATTCAGTCATACCATATTCAGACTTTTAACCTAGAAAACTGTGAAATATTAAATGCTGTTTTGAGGTGCTAAATTTTGTGGTATTCTGGTAAACACCAATGGCAAACTAATAAAGTAAATGGTTAGTTCTAATTCAGTCCAAATGCAGAGATATGAACAGATGATGTCTGTACAATGTGAACATGTCTTCGAAAAAAACATAGGTAGATATTATGATGGCAAAACAGGAATATGTCCCAATATGTGAGATAGAAAAATGCCTACAGAGCTTGTTTATTGGTTCTTGCAACCCAGAGTCCCTGAAGTCTTGACTCCAATACTTCCTGAGGCTCACTCTCCTAAATTACTCAAAATCCTTTCAATAAATTTTTCCTTTGCTTAAGTTAGCCAGATTGTTTTTATTACTTGCAATCAAATTCACAAGTGATGTGTGCTATGAGACCAACCATAATCCAAAACACTTTATCCCAAAATGTTTACTAACTAAAGCACCTTTTTAAAGGATTCTGGAACTTTTCCTCCCAGGTTTGAAAATCCTTTGCTTCTTCATTAAAATGTCCTCCACAGCTCAATTTTGATGTTGAAGATGGTAAGTAGGGGGATGATAGTATTGTACCATAATCATAGTATTGCCTTCCTAGATTTGTTGGTTTCCTTTTTTCCCCTGCATATTATGCATTTTGCTTTGGGAACTTCCAGTGATGCAGTCTCTCTCTGTTGCCCAATTTGGAGTGCAGTGACATAATCATCACTCACTACATCCTAAAACTTCTGGACTAAGTGATCCTCCCACCTCAGCCTTCAGAGTAGCTAAGACTACAGGTGTGTGCTACTACTCCCAACTATTTATTTTATTTTATTTTTTTAGAGACAGGGTCTTGCTGTGTTGCTCAGGCTGGTCGCAAACTCCTGGACTCAAGTGATTCTCTTACCTCAGCCTCCTGAGTAGCTGGAATCACAGGTAGAAGCCATTGAACCTGGCTTGAACTTACACTACTTATAAAAAACAAAGAATCATTTGTATCATATTTGAAAGTGCATTATATTCTACATTTATTTGAAACAAAATTGAAGCAAAAGAGGACAAGACAGTACGTTCAATGCTTTTAAAAACATTTTATTCCAATATAAATATTTATTCAAATGTGATTTATCAGAGTATGGAGAATAGTTTAATTTGGGGCATGATCTTTTGATATATCAACTTGGTTAGGCTACAGTCACCAGCTACTCAATGAAGCTCTAACCTACGTGTTGCTATGGAGGTATTGTATAATTGTGATTAATGCTCATAATCGTCAACTTTAAGTAATGAAGATTATACAGACAATCTGGATAGGTCTGACAAAGTAAATTGAAAGAGATTAAAATAATTGAGACTTCTCAGTAGAAAAATAAATTTTATCTGTGAATAACAGATTCAGTTCATATCTGAGAGTTCCAACCTGCCATTCCTGATGGATTTGCTACATTTTGAACTAATCTACTTTTCAGTTGTGTAAACAATCTCTCACAATAAATCTTATATATATATGTACATATATATACATATATAAAGTGGATATAGATAGATATACATATATATATAAGTATACAGATATAGACACATACACACACAACTTGTAGAAGACATTCTTGTTTGCTCCTCTGACTGAATTCTAACTAATGAAGGGATCTGTAAATCAACTGTGGAACCAAACAGTCTGGAATCAAACTGATATGGTTTGGATTGTTTTTCCTTCCAAATCTAATGTTGAAATATGATCACCAGTGTTGGAGGTGGGGTCTAGTAGAAGGTGATTGGGTCATGGGAGCAGATCCCTCATGAATGATTTAGTGTTATCATCTTGGTAATGAGTGAGTGTTTGCTCTATTAGTTCACACAAGAGTTGGTTGTTTAAAGAGTTTGGCACCTCCTTAATTCTCTCTTACCTCTGCTCTCCCCATGGTACACATCTGCTCCCTCTCCACCTCCTACCATGAGTATAAGCTTCCTGAGTCCTTACGAGAGACTAGCAGATGCCAGTACCATGCAGAACTGTGAGCCAAATAAAACTTTTTTCTTTTAAGTTACCCAGCATCAGGTATTTATTTACAGCAATGCAAAACAGACTGATAATAAAAACCATGAAAATTTTTCTTATTAGCTTTGTGACCTTGGTTAAATTACTGTGTGTACCTTTGTTTCTTTACCTGTAGAGTATATATAAAAATCTCCTTTCTTATATGATTAAGGGGATTAAAAAATGTAGATACATATAAAGTGATTAAAACAAAGCCAGAATACACTACAAATTATTAGAATATAGTAAGTGCTAAGTAGATGTTATTGGTTATTGTTGTTATCAATAAACCAATGTATTCTGAAAACAGATTGACTTCTAGTTCACTTTATCAATGTCCCTGCCTGGGACATTATGCCACATCAGAACTAAACTACTTATAGTTCTCTACACACACTAGGATGATTTTTTCATGTAGTTTTCTCTGCCTTGATCACCTTTTGCCCCACTATTGATCTGGTTAAGCCTCTCATGCTTTGAAATTTAGCTCAGCCAATATCTCTGTGGTAAGCAGAATAATGGATTTCCCAAAGATGTCCATATCCTAATACTCTTGTAAATATGTTACCTGAAGTTACAAAAGAGATTTGAAGATGTCGTTAAAATTGTGATAGGAGGTTATTCTAGATTATTCAAGGAGGCTCAGATATAATCATAAAGTTCCTTAAAAGTGAAAAAGGAAAGTAGGATAATACAATGTGACAACTTCACCTGCCAGTATTGGCTTTAAAGATTAAAAAAAGGGGGGGACACAAGTCAACAAATGCAGGCAACCTCTAAAAACTGGGAAGGTTAAGCAGAAGAATACTACCCAGAACATACAGAAAAAAAAAATGTAGCTCTGCTGATACATTGCTTATAGCTCAGTGAAACCCATGTCATATCTATGCCTTATGGAAGGTAATATATTTGTGTCCTTAAACCACTAAGTTTGTAGTAATTTGTTATAGCAACCAGAGAAAATTAATTCATCACCAGATACTTTCCAGACTTGAAGTTAGGATCAAGTTCTCCTCTGCTTCATCACCCAAAAATCTACTGTATTCTTCTAGACTTAATTGCCCTATTTATATTTTATGATCTCTGCACCTGTCTGGTGACAGCTATTAATGTTCAAGTTTCAATATTCTATTTAGATTAATATATACAAAGCCTGGCACAGTGGCCTGACACATAGAAAATGTTTCATAGGAATTTACTGAACAAAACCACGAGTCCGATGATTATAGTGACCTCGCTAGAATAGGTCTCAGAATACATCACCTCTGATACCTCCCTTCACAGTGATTCACTCAATTAAAAGCAAGTCAGAATTTGATATATAAACAAGTTACTTTCAACGCACTCTTTCCTCAATATATAGTCTTTGTTTAACCAAATAACACTCTCACAGAGTTTCCAATGAAATGTGGGCTTCCCATAAATAATTCTCCTTTCTTTGTTAGAATGTCTTAAATATTGTCTAAGTTTACTCAGGTCCCTTCTTCAAACTTCTTCTCTATGGAGGCCAAGTTTTTAGGCAAATCAAACCAAGATTCAGAATTTTTGAGAAGGGTAGGAATCCTAGGATTCCCTTGTCTCAGGCACTTACTATATACAAAGAAAGGAAAAACACAGCCCGTGGATTTTAAGGGGAAAATCAAAATGATAAAATTCATTATCATAATTCTTAGCAACCTTTAGGAACATTCCTGGTTTTGTGTGTGTCTGTGTGTGTGTGTGTGTGTGTGTGTGTGTGTGTGTCTATTTATAAATATTTTTTGTGTATATAAAATACATATTTACAATATATGTATATAATATGTTTATTTATGTTAACAGTTTTTCATACAAAATTAAATCTTCTCTCCCTTACCATTTGATCTCCTTCTCTTGTCTCTACTTACAAAAGCTCTGCCACTTCTAAGGTTACTGCCAGTTTCAGTTGGTAGGTACAGAAGAATGCAGAATTTACAAGTGGAAATTGAGTCTGACGTAATGTAATAGGGAAATATCTCATTTTGACTGGAACATCTGGTCATAGCCTTAGATAAACATAGACATTTCTCCTAGATCTTGTTGACATGAGCCATGCCTTCAGCAAGTGTCAGGAACAAAATTTACCAGATATGTTCTAGATTCTATGGTGGCCGGGCAGTACTTCTGTCCTACCAAAAAAAAAAAAAAGTATATTTGGGGAACAAATTGGTCATATAGTAAAACAAGGGGAAGAGTGATGCTGAAAGATCTGTGATGTGAATGATCAGAGATGGAGGATTTCCTTATATATAGCAACTGAACAGGCAGGAAAAGAGATGTAATATGTGGACACACTAACATGAACAGATCTTGAAAAATACAGATAAATCAGGAAAATATTTGCTACCCCATGTTTGACTCCAATAGTCTGGTTTCCAGAGTACAAATTCTATCTCTACAATGAAGAATCGGATGAAATTGGTTCACAAAGATATTTATAACACCTCATTTTCTTAAAAGGAACATGAACACTTAAAAAATAGCATACAGACTTTCCTGTTTTGTGAGAATAAAGAATCCACAAGAACAAACTGCAAAAAGTAAAGCATGATCTCTCAGAAACTAAAAACTCATAAGTCACCTCCATTCTTTGTATAACTCCCTTGAGTGAATTTTTAAGCTCTAATTTTTTATACACGTTTTCTCATCCAAAATTCTAGTGTTACCTATGTTGTACCTGAATTTTTCATTAATGTGTTGAATGCATCATATATCAGACTGACTTAGTCTCAGTATCTCTTCATTTAAATTTTGAAAACAAGATTCTGATTATCTCAACCCAATCTATGGGCTGATTAACTTCAATTCAAACAGTTATAGCCTCAAAGTAAATACTGTCACATGGAATGAGACTATCCCTTCCAGGCAATGGGAGAATCAGTAATCCAAGGAATAGTTTTGACTGAAAATAAAAATGACAACTATCACATGTATAGAAGAATTGAGATCTCTTAAAAGTTGTTCTGAATATTTTAAACTTATAAAAAGACCAAATGAAAGCATTTTAATAAAAATAATATAAAAAGATGTTGAGGGGAGTCTTTATACTGTCTCAGAGTTGTAGGTAGTCCTCCAAAACCGAGATTAACAAATTCTATCTTATCCCATGGTCTAGAATAGACACCAAGATACTAAATGGTATATTTTATTTATTTTGTTTTATTTTTAATTTTACTTTAAAGATGTGGGGTACAATTCAGGGTTAGGTATACAAACGTTGATTATGCAGGTACCCTTGTTGATGATGTGTACCCCCCTCCCCTAGCAGTTTCTCTCAACTGCTAATCCCTTTCTTATAGTATTATAATAATTGTTCAAGATCCGCTTATGAGTGAGAATGTATGTGTACTCTGTTTTTTGTTTCTGGAATAGATCACTGAGTATGATCAACTCTAAATCTAAATGGTATATTTTAAAGGATTTACTAAGAGATGGTCAAACTAGTCCTGTAGCCACGACTTCATTACCCATAATTATTTATTTATTTGTTTATTTATTTATTATTATAAAGATGTGGAGTACAATTCAGGGTTAGGTATACAAATGTTGATTATGCAAGTACCCTTCATAATTATTTTAAAGAACTGTTTAAGAAAAAAATATATATTAAAATAGGAAACGCAGTTTCAGCCTAGGGAAAACTGTTGATGTTCTATTAAACCAAGAGATGATAAAGCCAAGAGATTCATTAGTACAGAATAAGGTTGTGTGGAAGCAGATATGTGCATTCCTTACTTTGAATAGAAAACTGCTTAATCAGAATAATGATTGCCCATGCTTTTATTTGATTGAAAGATAGGAAAGATGATCAGAAAAACATTTAGTTAGACAGAGACTTCATTTTCACAATTTGATATGGTTAGAATGGAAAGGTGAGTTTTCCGTGAGCCAAGTGAATGAGTAATAACAATTGAGCATGAGCTATCATGTCAGTGCTCTACGCAAGAAAGTTGTCTACTGGGATAGAAAACTCCATGCAAGAAGAAACTATGGGCTAAATTACAATGATAAATATGGTTCATGTTTTTCAGGTGTAAACTTAGATTGTTATTTGAGATCTTCCTTTTTCACGTAAGCATTTATTGCTATTAAATTCTCTAATTTGCTGCTTCCCATAAGTTTTGATATGTTTTTTTTTTCTTGTCTCAAGATACTCACTGATTTATCTTTTAATTTATTCTTTGTCCCACTGGTTGTTCAGGAATGTGTTGTTTAAATTTCCTTCTGATATACATTTCTAACTTTATTCCATTTTCATAAAAAATGATACTTAGTATGATTTTAATTTTCTTTTTTTATGTTTTTAAATTTTTTATTTTTTAAATTATGGGGTACAATTCAGGGTTAGGTATAGAAATATTCACTGTGCAGGTATTCTTATTGATGAGGTGTGCCCGCCCCTTCCCCAGGCATATCCCCACTACTGCCAATCCCACCACCCCGTCCCCCCACACTCCCGCAGTTTCCCGCTACTGTCAATCTTTTTCTTATAGTATTATGAGAGTTGTTCAACGTCCTACTTATGAGTGAGAACATGTGATAACACAGTTCTTTGTTTCTGTGAAAGATCACTCAGTATTATAGATTCTAAGTCCATCCAGGTTGTTGCAAAGTTCATGATTTTGTTCTTCTTTATGGTTGTGTAATATTCCACTGTGTATATGTACCACATTTTTTATCCAGTCCTCTTATGATAGGCAGCATGGTTGGTTTCAGGTTTCATGTTCTTGCTATTGTGAACAATGCTGCAATAAACATGTGTAGGTATCTTTTTTATAGAGTGATTTGAGTTCTTCCGGATATATTGCCAGTAGGGGGATTGCGGTGTTATATGGAAGGTCGATTTTTAGAACTTTTAGGAATCGCCACACTGTTTTCCGCAGAGGCTGCACTAGTTTACACTCCCACCAACAGTGTAGAAGTGTTCCCTTTTCGTCACATCCTCTCCAGCATCTGTTATTTTTTTTGAATTATAGGTGATGACCATTCTGACAGGAGTTAGGTGGTATCTCAGTGTAGTTTTAATTTGCATTTCTTTGATGACTGGTGAAGCGGAACATTTTTCATGTACCTTTTGGCTGCTCTTATGTCTTCTTTTGAGAACTGTCTATTCATATCTTTGCCCACTTTGGTTTTTTTTGTTTGTTTTCTTGTTTTGTTTTGTTTTTTTGAGTTGGAGTCTGGCTCAGTCACCCAGACTGGAGTGCAGTGGCCATTCCTGGCCCCTGCAGCCTCCATCTGCTGTGCTCCGGCGATCCTTCCGCCTCAGATTTCCAAGTAGCTGGAACTACAGGCATGCGCTACCACAACCAGCTAATTTTTTTGATTTTTATTGTAGAGATGAGGTCTCGCCAAGTTGCCAGGCGGGTCTCGAACCCGCGGGCTCAGGCAATTCACTCACCTCAGCCTCCCAAGGCACGGGATTGCAGGCTGAGTTACCAAGCCCAGCCTCTTTACCCACTTTGTAATCCGGCTGTGTTTTTTTTCTTTTGGGCACATTTGAGCTCCTTGTAGACCCTAGATGTTAGGCCTTTGTCAGACATAGAGTTGGCAAATATTTTTCCCAGTCTGTGAGCTGTCTCCCTGCCCTCTTGATGGTTTCTTTGGCTTTGCAAAAGCTTGTCAGTTTGATGAGGTCCCACTTGTCTATCTTATCTCTATGGCATGAGAATTTGGGGTTTGGATCAGGAATTGGTTGCCAGTTCCAATTTCCATAAGAGTGTCTTCTGCATTTTCTAAGGTTCTTATAGTTTGTGGTTTTACGTTTAGGTCTCTGATCCATCTAGAGTTGAGTTTTATATATGGGGATAAGTAAGGGTCTTGTTTTAATCTTCTGCATGTGCATATGATCAGCTAGTTTTCCCAACACCATTTACTGAATTGGTTCTCCTCTCCCCAGTAGTGAGTGGTGGAGGTTTTGTTGAAGATGAGTTGGTTGAGAAATTGAGGTTTTGCTTCTAGAATTTCAATTCTATTCCATTGGTCTATATGCTTGTTCTTGCACTAATACCAGACTGTTTGGATTATTGTAGCTTTATAATAAAGTTTAAAGTCTGGGAGTGTGATATCTCCAGCTTTTTTTATTCCCCCTGAGGATTATTTTGGCTATTCGTGGTCATTTATATTTCCATATAAAATCCTGTAATGTTTCCATGTCTGAGAATAATGTTGCTGGTAATTTGATGGGTATTGCATTAAGTCTCTAGATTGCCTTAGGTAGAATGGACATCTTAACAATGTTGAGTCTTCCAATCCATAAGCATGGAACATCTTTCTACATGTTTGTGTCATCTTTGATTTCTTTGAGTAGTGTTTTGTAGTTTTCATTGTAAAACTCTTTCATGTCTCTGGTTAGGAAGATGCCAAGGTATTTCATTTTTTTGTGACTGTTGTGAATGGAAGTGTGCTTTTTATTTGAATTTCTGTCTGTTTATTATTGATGTATAGAAATGCAATTGTCTTTTGCACATTTATTTTATACCCTGAGACTTTGCCAAAGTCCTTTATTAGTGCAAGGTGGTTTTTGACAGATTCTCTTGGATTTTCGAGGTTTAGAATCGATTTTAATTTTCTTAACAACTAAGCCCATCACTAGCAGAATAAAGGAAATAATAAATATTAAAGCAGAAATTATGTAGAAAATAGAAATAATAATATTGACAAAAGTAGGAATGTTTTTAAAGAAAAGGAAAATTGAGAAAACTTTACCTAGATTAACTCAAATAGAAAAGAGAATACTCAAATAAATAAAATCAGAAGTGAAAAAGATAACATTAAAACCTGCTTGGGCAGCAAGACCTCCTCTCTACAGCAAAATCACAAAATTAGCCGGGCATGGTAGGACATGCCTGTAATTCCGGCTACTTGGAAGACTGAGTTGGAAGGATCACTGGAGCCCAGCAGGTCGAGGCTGCGGTGGCCGGAAGCCGCCACTGCACTCCAGTCTGGGCGACAGAGTGAGACTCCAACTCAAAAAAAAAAAAAAAAAAACTGAAGCCATAGAAAGAAAAATTATCATAAAAACTAGTATGAACAATTATAAGTCAAAAATTAAATAAACTTAAGATACTTTGTGAAAGGACATTCTAGAAATTAAGTAATAAAGTAGTTAAGGTTGTGGTGGAGGAGGGCAGAGAAAATATTCAAGATTAATAGGGCTTCCCAAAGAATATACTTGAGAGGCGCAGCATTAGTATGGCTGTGCCTCAGAACTCCTGGATATACACTTCAACAGTGCAACCAGGTAACATGCTTGTGGCCTCTCTTATATAGTTCTCTGTCTTCTTTATGTGAGCCTACAGAAGTCAAAAACAAAATCAAAACAATTTTTTTAAAAGTGTATGGAAAACAAGGAAAAGAGGCCAAGAGAAAGGAAAAAAATAGAAGAAATTATCTTCCTTCAGTGAGGTCTCTAGAACCACAGATTGGGTCTGAGTTTGAATGAGAACAAATGATGCAGGAGAAAATTGGATTTGGATGTGAGAATGATGTTTTAAACTGGCCTAAGCGGATAGAGATTTTAATGACTGAAAAGCTAAAGGTAGGCCCAACATATTGTCAAGTGGTAAAGAAGGAAGGTACAATGAGGTATATCTGAAAACAGTAACTAGAGAAAAAAAATAAAGCTCATGTCATCATCCTTATCAAATTTAAACCATGAAATACACAATTTTTAAAATAATTATATAAAATATGTTATGAACATTGTCTTCAAATGAATATATTGCTAAACCAAAAATTATATGGCAAAATAAGTGATGAATTAAAAATAAGAAACAAGAAGTCATGCAGACCTAAGGAAAATGGAATAAATCACTTTGCATGCACAGTGGCTATGAGTCACAGATTTATTAAAATTATAATACATTTAAAATTATAGATAGGTACAGATTTCTATTTCTTGTTTGACTATATATTGTTACTACTACTAATTTTAGCAATGCCATTTCTGAAAAAAATAAATTTCTTATTTAAATGTCAGAAGTCTTAGTCTTTATTCTTTATTTTATTTGGTATGTAAATTTTAAGAATCAGAAATAATTTTATTATTTATATGATTGTCCATGTACTTATAATATGTACCATTTAAGTTTGCTCATTTAGAATCAGATTACCTGATTATATGCCTATTGTGCACTCTTATGTAAATACAAATTTAAGTGTATATATATATAAATTTAATCATCACCAGAAGTCACTGGCATTAAATAATATGTTAGTTTTAATCAGGTGACTCAAAATGTGTCTTCTCATTTTTATGAGTTGCTATAAATATTTGTTGATTTGATTGCATATGTTCTCAGTCCTTTTGATGCAGCATAATATATTAACAAAATATCTAACAAAATATTTAACTTTCAGCCTCCTATGATGAACATTTTTGGTTATTGTAGATAATTTTTAATAACTTCTTACTTGACTTATCAGAACTTTTTTTAAATTTTTCATTGTTCCAAACCTACCTTACTGAGAGAGAGAGTGAGAGAGAAATGAAGAGAAACAAGAAAAAAAAATTGGTATAGACTTATATTTCAAAAGACTAATGAATATTTGAAATTTAATATAAACTTTAGTATGATTGTGCATCTTTCTAGAGAGAATATCTATATTTTTCAAAAACTCTCAAAGAAAAGTATGAATAAAAAGATGGTTAATCTATCATCCATAATCTTTTTTCTTAATGATGTAGGTGAGGTTTTGTGACAAAATTTGTTTAAATAAATTATTTAAGAAAGCATCAAGGGAGAACTGCCGTGGGTCTCTGGCTCTCACCCGGGGGGCTGTGGACCCCAAAATCCCAGGCTGCTCTTCATGTGGAGCTCAGCCGTTGCCACCGCTGGGGCATTGCAGCAGACTGGACAACCACTGCAGCACAGACGCCGCCACCGCAGCCACCGCCACCGCCACAGCCACCGCTGCCGCTGCTGGTAACACATCACACCACCCGGGCCAGAGGCGATTCACAACTTCAGTCCCTGAAGCCTCTTCAGGGAAGATCTGCTGGGATCACTGCCACCTCTCCCGCAACCAAGACGTCCTGCCCGCTGTGAGTCTCCTGCCTGTGCCCTGAGGCAGGCACCATCTCCAGACTCTGCCAGTTGCTGTCCAGCCCCACCCCCTCTGGGGCGAGCAGCTGAGATAGCACCACCTGCTGGCGATTC
>NW_007233348.1:0-4373 GCF_000164805.1 Carlito syrichta | reverse complement strand
ACTGCCGCTGCCGTCGCCGGTGCCACCACTGCCACTGCCTCTGGGAGGGGTAGCATATCGCACCACATGGCCCGAGGAGATCCACAATGAACTGCTTCAGGGAAGATCTGCTGGGATCGCTGCCACTTATCCTGCATCCAAGACAGTCCTGCCCGCCCGGCGTGGGGCTCCTGTTGCCTACTCGGAGGCAGGCAGCCATCTTGTTCCTGTCCGGCCCCACCCCCTCTGGGGCGAGCAGATGAGATACCACCACCTGCTGGCGATTCAAGGTAACAACACCGAAACGGGAGAAACAAACTTGATAAAGACATAGACCAAACTGCTGAAGGAAGGTTAATCTGAACTGTCCTTCACAGCAGATCAGGGGCAATTGACTCTGACTGCAAAATAATTTAACAGCTTGAAAAGAAAACTAGAAATCAGACCTGAAAGGACACTGGACTTAAACGAAAGGTCTCAGAGCGTGCTTCATTGATTCTATCAGTTTAATGACTTAATTCTATTCCTACTGCATTGTTCCCTTTTTTCTTTTTTCCTTTTCCTTTCCTTCTCTTTTCTTCTCTCTATAAACCATATCTTTATATAGAGGAACAGCACACTAACAAGGTGGTTGGTTAGCTTGTATATTAGCATCATTATATGTTTTATTTTTGTTTGTATGAGAGTTGGTTCGACTGTAGCTGTGGTCTATTGTTTTTATCTGTTTCAGTATAGGCCTCTCTCTCTATTTGTTGCCACACTGGTTTGTTTCCCCCCTTACTCCTCTATCTCTCCACTCCCCTCTTCAACCCACTATCTGCTCCATTCTCTCCCCTCTGCTAACCACATTTTATTTCAGGGAGTAAACCTATAGCCCCACTGCACAGACAGATTCCAGGACAATGGGAAGTGGGTTCCACATTATCCACACGCCTGTCAGTGAATACCAGGACCTGCAGACAGATTTTGAATCACAGCTCTCCCCTTAAATACATCTCAAAACTGCAAAAAGGGCCACCTCCAACCTACAATGCAACTTCAGAATTGAACAAAGTAAGAGGACATACATAAAGAATAGGAGATTGAACAAACAGAAGTAAAACCAATCCCTTTGCCCCTGAATAACAGAATTAAAGAAGACGGCGCCGTGGAGGGAAGGAAAAAGTAGACGGGGGAAAAAACTGCACAAATGAAGAAAAACCAAAAGAAGAATATAGGCCCTACACAGACCCCTGGGAAATCAGACACTGAGAAAAACAGATTCTGGAACACAGACAATGAAGAGTCCCCAGAATGACTGGTTACATGCAACAAACCCAGACATCAAGACATTAATGGAGAGAATTAAAAAAATTGAGGAGAGACAAGAAGAAAATAGGAAAGAGCTGTTGTCAGAAATGACAGCAGTAAAGAATACTGTGATGGAAATGAACAACAGACTAATAAGCATGGAAAGCAGAATCAGCCAAGCCAAAGAAAGAATCTCAGAGCTCGAAGACCAAAACACAGAACTAACCCAAACTGTCGAAAGCATAGAAAAGAAGCTCAAAAAGACAGAACAAAACCTGCAAGAGATGAATGATCTCTTCAAGAAACCAAACCTAAGAATAATTGGGCTTCCTGAGGCAGAGAGAGAAACAAAAGCCACACTGGAAAAAATATTTCATGAAATCATTCAAGAAAACTTTCCTCATCTCATCAAGGATGAAAAAAATTCAAACACAAGAGATTCAGAGAACCCCTGCAAGACAACAAATGAGAAGTCGAACTCCCAAACACATAATAATTCACCTAAACAAAGTAGCTATAAAAGAAAAAATCCTAAAGGCAGCAAGAGAAAAAGGCCAGACTACCTACCAGGGAAGATCAATTAGAATAGCAGCAGATTTATCCACAGAAACCCTTCAGGCTAGGAGAGCCTGGAACCCTATCTTCAAAGTTCTAAAAGATAAACAATTTCAGCCAAGAATAACCTACCCAACCAAACTAAGCTTCATTAGTGAGGGAGAATTGAAATCGTTTCCAGATATCCAATCCCTAAGAACCTACGCCACCACCAGACCACCTACAAGAAACACTTAAGAAAGTACTGAAAACAGAAGAAAAAGAAAAAAGAACAATAACATTCTTCACAAGAGTACAGGTAAAAGATTAAAACACACATGAGCCAACTCCAGAATCCAAAGAAAGACAACAAACAAACAGGAACAACTCTGTAAGAACCTTATGACAAGGATCAACTCTTACATTTCAATTACTAGCCTAAATGTGAATGGACTAAATGCACCACTGAACAAACATAGAATGGCAAAACAGATAAAATATCATCAGGCAACAATCTATTGCCTTCAAGAGACTCACCTCACTAGAAAGGACACCCACAGACTCAAAGTAAGAGGATGGGAAACAAACTTTCACGCAAACGGAGTACAAAAGAAAGGAGTAGCGATGTTAATTTCAGACAAAATACCCTTCAAGCTATAAAAAATCAAAAAAGATACAGAAGGCCAATACATAATGATAAAAGGCTCAATCCATCGACAAGAAATATCTATTCTAAACATATATGCACCCAACATAGGTGTGCCACCTTTCATAAAGCAACTTCTAGGAAAACTAAAGTAAGATATTGACTCTAACACCATCATAACTGGGGACTTTAATACCCTATTCACAACCCTAGACAGATCATCAGGACAAAAAATCAGCAAGGAGATGCGGAACCTCAATGTTACTTTGGACCAAATGCACATAATTGATACCTATAGAACACTCCATACAAAGACCACAGAATACACATTCTACTCATCACTACATGGAACATATTCTAAGATCTACCACATAGTAGGCCATAAATCAAGCATAAGCAAATTTAAAAGGACTGAAATTCTACCAAACACTTTCTCGGACCACAGTGGAATAAAAATAAACATTGACACCAACTAAGTCCCCCCAAAACCCACAAAGACATGGACACTAAACAGCATGATGCTAAACAACTCCTGGGTCAATGATGAAATCAAAACAGGGATCAAAAGATACCTGGAAACAAATGAAAATGAAGAAACATCTTACCAGAATCTCTCGAATGCCCTGAAAGCTGTAGTAAGAGGGGAATTTATATTCCTACAAACACACATGAAGAAAATGGAAGGAACAGAAATTCACAACCTAACAAGCCACCTAAAGAAGCTGGAAAAGCAAGACCACGAAAACCCTAATTTCAGCAGAAGAATCCAGATCACCAAAATAAAAGCCCAAATCCAGGACATAGAAGACAAAAAGATAATACGAAAAATCAATGAAACAAAAAGCTGGTTCTTCGAAAGGGTAAACAAGATCGATTGTCCCCTAGCTAGACTGACCAAGAAAAAACAAGAGAAAAACCAAATAAGCATAATCAGAGACACAAAAGATGAAGTCACATCTGACCCTGAAGATATACAAAAGATCATTAGAGACTACTACGTACACTTGTATGGAAACGAACTTGAAAACCAGAAGGAAATGGAGGACTTTCTGACATCACACAACCTACCTAGGTTGGAACAAGAAGAAATTGAGACCCTAAATAAACCAATAACAATCAAGGAAATTGACTACATAATAAGAAAACTTCCTACATACAAAAGCCCTGGTCCAGATGGCTTTCCAGCAGAATTCTTCAAGACATTCAAGGAGGAGCTGATACCAATCCTACTGAAGGTATTTCAGGCGATTGAAAAAGACGGAACTCTCCCAAAACCATTTTACGAAGCCAACATCACATTGATACCCAAGCCAGGTAAAGACCCAACAAAGAAAGAGAACTACAGGCCAATATCTTTTGATAAACATAGATGCTAAAATTCTCAACAAGATCCTAGCAAACTGGATTCAGCAATACATCTCAAAAATCATCCACCATGACCAAGTAGGCTTCATTCCTGGCATGCAAGGCTGGTTCAACATTCGTAAAACCATAAATGTAATTAAATACATCAACAGATGTCAAAACAAAAACCACATGATCATATCACTAGATGCAGAAAAAGCTTTTGATAAAATCCAGCACCCCTTCTTGATAAAAACCCTTGATCATCTAGGCATATGGGGAACATACCTCAAAATAGTAAAAGCCATCTAAGAGAAACCCACAGACAGCATACTCCTAAATGGACAAAAATTGGAATCATTTCCCCTGAAAACTGGAACTCTACAAGGATGCCCAGTCTCACCCCTCATGTTCAACATAGTATTGGAAGTCTGGCTAAAGCAATCAGAGAAGAGGAGGCAATCAGAGGTATTCAAATAGGAAAAGAGGAAGTCAAGTTATCTCTCTATGCAGATGATATGATTGTGTACCTTGAAAACCCAAGAGAATCTGTCAAAGGCCTCCTTACATTGATAAAAAG
>NW_007233347.1:865711-881911 GCF_000164805.1 Carlito syrichta | reverse complement strand
GGGAATATACCCTGAAAGAACACAAATCTCTTTTATAAAAAAAGATACCTGCACACGTATGTTTATCACAGCATTGTTCACAATAGCAAGAACCTGGAAAACAACCATGCTGCCCATCAAAAGAGGACTGGATTAAAAAAATGTGGTACATATACACGATGGAATACTACGCAGCCATAAAAAAGAACAAAATCATGAATTTCGCTGCAACCTGGATGGAACTAGAGTCTATAATACTGAGTGACCTCTCACAAAAACAAAAATCCGAATATCACATGTTCTCACTCATATAATGGACCTTGAACATCCAATGCAATACTATGAGAAAATGACGGATGGTACTGCGAAACTATGGGGGGGAGGGGGATGGGATTAACACTAGCAAATATCTGTCGGGGGATGGGAAAACACTTCTTATCTACAGGGTGCCTGAATGAAACGTCATTGTACACCTAACCCTTAACTGTACCCCACAAAACCATAATAAAAAATACTGATTAATGAAAAAAAAAAAAGAAAATATACAATTTATTTTTGCTCATTATAGTGTCCCTACAGAGCTAGAACATTTATTCCTCCTATC
Organism: Carlito syrichta; assembly: GCF_000164805.1. Taxonomy (NCBI): domain Eukaryota; kingdom Metazoa; phylum Chordata; class Mammalia; order Primates; family Tarsiidae; genus Carlito; species Carlito syrichta. The sequence continues at coordinate 881,328 of NW_007233347.1, read as the reverse complement.
TAGCTATATTTTTATGTGTTCACAAACTTTTGGTTTTCCACCTCTCCCTCCTTACTCATTGCATTCATGACTAATTCATTCCATTTAAAAAATTAAGACAATTTTTTTTTTTTACTTTTAATTTTTTATTTTAAAGATGTGGGGTACCATTCAGGGTTAGGTATACAAATGTTCATTATGCAGGTACCCTGGTTGATGAGGTGTGCTGCTCCTCCCACGGCAGAGTCCTACTACTACCAATCCCGCGTTGCCCCTACCCCCAGAAGTTTCCCATTACTGCCGATCTCTTTCCTACAGTATTATGATAATTTTTCAAGGTCTGCTTATGTGTGAGAACATGTGATATTCAGTTCTTTGTTTCTGTGATAGATCGTTCAGTATTATAGACTCTAAGTCCATTCAGGTTGCTGTGAAGTTCATGATTTTGTTCTTCTTTATGGCTGTGTAGTATTCCGTTGTGTATATGTACCATATTTTTTTATCCAGTCCTCTTTCAGTGGGCAGCACGGTTGGTTCCATGTTCTTGCTATTGTGAACAATGCTGCAATAAACATACATGTGCAGGTATCTTTTTCTTAGAGTGATTTGAGTTCCTCAGGGTATATTCCCAGTAAGGGGATTGTGGGGTTGAATGGAAGGTCGATTTTTAGATCTTTTAGAAATCGCCACACTGTTTTCCACAGAGGCTGTACTAGTTTACACGCCCACCAACAGTGTAGCAGTGGTTCCCTTTTTGCTGCATCCTCTCTAGCATCTGTTGTTTTTTGAGTTATTGATGGCCATCCTGACTGGAGTTAGGTGGTATTTCAATGTGGTTTTAATGTGCATTTCTTTGATGACTAGTGAGGCTGAGCATTTCCTCATGTATCTGTTGGCTGCTCGTATGTCTTCTTTTGAGAAGTGATCATTCATATCTTTTGCCCAATATCTAATGGGGGTATTTGTTTTTTTCTTTGGGGCACATTTGAGTTCCTTGTAGATCTTATATGTTAGGCCTTTGTCAGACATACAGTTGGTAAATATTTTTTCCCAGTTTGTGGGCTGTTTCTCTGCTCCCTTGGTTTCTTTGGCATTGCAGAAGCTTGTCAGTTTGATGAGGTCCCACTTGTCTATCTTATCTCTTATGGTATGGGCACTTGGGGTTTTGATCAGGAATTGGTTGCCAGTTCCAATTTCCATGAGGGTGTCTCCTACATTTTCTAAGGTTCTTATAGTTGGAGGTTTTGCATTTAGGTCTTTGATTCATTTAGAGTTGATTTTTGTGTATGGTGATAGGTAGGGGTCTTATTTTAATCTGCATGTGGTCAGCCAGTTTTCCCAGCACCATTTACTGAAAAGGTTCTCTTCTCCCCAGTGGTTGCTGGTGGAGGCTTTGTCGAAGATGACTTGGTTGAGAAATTGTGGCTTTGCTTCTGGAATCTCTACCCTGTTCCATTGGTCTATATGCCTGTTCTTGTACCAATACAAGGTTGTTTGATTATTGTAGCTTTATAATAAAGTTTAAAGTCTGGGAGTATGATATTTCTTTTTTTTTTTTTTTTTGCTGAGAATTGTTTTGGCGATTCATGGTCATTTATGTTTCCATATGAATTACTATATTGTTTTTTCCAGGTCTGAAAAGAATGCTGCAGGTAATTTAGTGGGTATTGCATTGTCTGTAGATTGCCTTGAGTAGAACGGACATCTTAACCTTAACAATGTTGATTCTTCCAATCACTGAGCATAGAATATTTTCCCATTTGTTTGTGTCATCTTTGATTTCTTTGAACAGTGTTTTGTAGATTTTGTTGTAAAGATCTTTCACATCTCTGGATAGTAAGATGCAAAAGTATTACATTTTTTTGGTGGCTATTTTGAGTGGGATTGTGCTTTTTATTTGGGTTTCTGTTTCTTTATTGTTGGTGTATAGAAATGCGACTGTCTTTTGTACATTTATTTTATACCCTGAGACTTTGCCAAAGTCCTTTATCAGTGCAAGGAGGTTTTTTATTCTTTTGGGTTTTTGAGGTATAGCATCATGTCATCTGCAAAGAGGGATAACTTGACATCCTTTTTTCCTATTTGGATACCCCTGATCTCCTTCTCTTGACTGATTGCTCTAGCTGTACTTCCAAAACTATGTTGAAAAGGAGGGGCAAGAGTGGACATCCTTGTTTTGTTCCGGTTTTCAGGGGAAATGGTTCCACTTTCTGTCTGTTTAACTCTTACTATTTTGAGGTATGTTTCGTCTATGCCTAGATGTTCAAGAGTTTTTATCAAGAAGGAGTGCTGGATTGTATCAAAAGCTTTTTCTGTGTCTAATGATATAATTATGTGGTTTTTGTTTTTACACCTGTTGATGTATTTAATTACGTTTATGGTCTTATGAATGTTGAACCAGCCCTGCATCCCAGGGATGAAGTCTACTTGGTCATGGTAGATGATTTTTGAGATGTCTGTTGGATTCGGTTTGCTAGGATCTTGTTGAGAATTTTAGCATCTATGTTCATCGAGGATATTGGCCTGTAGTTCTCTTTCTTTGTTGGAACTTTACCTGCTTTGGGTATCAATGTGATGTTAGCTTCATAAAATGATTTGGAGAGAGTTCCATCTTTCTCAATTGCCTGGAATACTTTTAATAGGATTGGTATCGGTTTCTCCTTGTATGTTTTGTAGAATTCTGCTGGAAAGCTACCTTGTCCAGGGTTTTTTTTGCAGGTAGTTTTCTTATGACATAGTCAATTTTCTAGATTGTTACTGGTCTATTTAGGGTCTCAATTTCTTCTTGCTTCAACCTGGGGAGTTTGTGTGATGTCACAGAGTCCTCCATTTCATTTAGATTTTTGAGTTTGTTTCCATACAAGAGTACATAGTAGTCTCTAATAATCTTTTGTATTTCTTCAGGGCCAGTTGTGACTTGATCTTTTGCATTTCTGATTGTGTTTATTGGTACTTTTCCCTCTCTTTTTCTTGGTCAGTCTAGCTAGGGGTCCATCAATCTTGTTTATCCTTTCAAAGAACCAGCTTTTTGTTTCATTGATTTTTTTGTATTATCTTTTGTATTGTCTTCTATGTCCTGAACTTGGTCTTCTATTTTGAGGGATTCTTTTGCTGAAATTAGGGTTTTGGTGGTCTTGCTTTTCCAGCTTCCTTAGGTGATTTGTTAGGCTGTTAACTTGTGATCTTTCCACTTTTTCATATGTGTTCATAGAGATATGTATTCCCCTCTTAGTACTGTTTTCATGGCATCCCAGAGGTTTTGGAAGGTGTTTCTTCATTTTTATTTGTTTCCAGGTATCTTTTGACCTCTGTTTTGATTTACATGTTGACCCAGGTGTTGTTTAGCATCATGCTGCTTAGTGTCCATGTCTTTGTGGGTTTTAGGGAAACTTTGTTGGTATTGATATTTATTTTTATTCCATGTGGTCTGAGAAGGTGCATGGCAGTATTTCAATCTTATGGAATTTGTCTATGCTCGATTTATGGCCTAGGATGTGGTCGATCTTAGAGTACGTCCTTGTGGTGATGAGTAGAATGTGTATTCCATGATTGTTGGGTGGAGTGTTCTATAGATATCAATTAAGTCCAATTGATCAAGTGTCACATTGAGGTTCCAGATCTCCTTGTTGATATTTTGTCTTAATGATCTGTCTAGGGTTGTGAATGGGGTATTTAATTCCCCAGTAAAACAGCTTTATTAAGTAAGATGTAAGTGACACTTAATAAACTGCATGTATTTATAAGTATATGACTTGATAATATACAGAAAAGAGTTAACGTAGCAGGCCTGAGACTGCTATCCTTAGAAAGTTAACATAGCAGGCCTGAGACTGCTATCCTGAGACTACAGTTGCAAGGCTGAAATTCAGGAGTCTCCACCATCCTGAGAGAAAGTCACTGTGCCCAGTGTAAAATTTGGTTTACGCTGAACACCTGCTTTCCTGCAGGGAGTCGGAAGTTTCTGTATGCGTTAGGAAGAGGGTGCCTGCGTGACCAGCCTGAGCTGAGTAAAAACGCTGAGCACTCAGTCTCTGATAAGCTTCCCAGTAGACAACATTTCACACATGTTCTTGCAACTTATTGCTTGGAGAATTAAGTGTGTCCTGTGTGATTCCATTGGGAAATGAGTCGTAGAAACTGGTGCCAAGTTTCCTCTGGACTTGGCTCCATGTGCTTTTCCCTTTGTATGGTTCTGCTTTGCATCCTGCTGCTGCTATAAATCACAGCCATATGTGCAACTTTATGCTGAGTCCTGTGAGACTCCCTCGTGAATTATGGAACTTGGGAGAGGTCTTCTGGACCCTCAACAGAGATAAGGATCGACGTGTATGTTCACCAGTGAAACCACCACAATAATCAAGATAATGAACATGTTTACCCCAAAGTTTCCTCATGTCCCTTTGTCTCCTTCCTGTGCTCCCCTCTTCCTTCCCCAGGTAACCACTAATCATTTGCATTTTGAAAGAATCTTACATATTTGGAATCGCACAGTATTTATCTTCCTTTTCGTCTGGTCTCTTTCAGCTTAATTGCTTTTGTGTGTATCAACAGTCCATTATTTTTATTGCATATACATTTTTTGTTATATGTATATATCACAGTCAGTCATGGTGGATAGTGGGTTATTTCCGGGTTTTGCCTATGACAAAGCTATGAGGAACATTAATGTACAAATCTTTGTATGGATATATACTTCCATTTGTCTTGGGCAAATACACAAGAGTGACATAGTCATACTAAAAATACATGAACATAATGAGGAGAGGAATATAACAAAGAACCAAATGGAATTTCTTGATGCAAAAGATATAGTATCTGAATTAAATTTAACTGGAGGGGATTAATAGCAGATTAGACACTGTAGAAAAAAAAAATCAGTGAACCTGTAAAAAACCCACAATTTATACCAAATTTTAAAAATTCTTTCAGAAAAGACTGGAAGAAAGAACATATTCTGCTAAAGTTGCATAAGATCCACATTACCTTCATCAGACTAAGACATTAGAGAAAAGAAAGTAACATACCAATATCCCTCATAAATATACATACAAAAACTTTTAAAAATATAAACAAGACCAAGCATGGTGGCTTATGCCTGTAATGTCAATATTTTGGGAGGCCAAGACGAGAGGATGGCTTGAGCCCAAGAGTTCAAGACCAGCCTGGTGAGACCTCGTCTTTAAAAAAAAAAAAAAATCTAGCCAGACATGGTGGTGTACGCCTGCAGTCACAGCTACTCAGAAGGCTGAGGGTCACTCATTCATTTTCCTTTTTTCAGGGTTCCCAGTCTTGCATTGTCTGTTGTCTAATCTTTAAAAACATAAGGAATAGAAACACGTATATAGTGTGCTATTATTTTCTTAAGAACTATCATTTTTTGCTGTGATTGGAACACTTTTGGTTCCTGCCCATTTTCCGAGCCTGGACCTCAGCCTTGCATTGATGCCATGAGCCCAAATATTTTTGAAAAAAGTTGGGATTTTTGGTTATGGTAGTCAGATTTGGTTTCTGTTGCTTACACAAAAACTATTACTGTGGCCATATGTGTATATTTTTCATAACTTATTTATCTAAATCAAATAAATGCCTTTAACAGTAAAAAAAAAGTAGTCAAAATGAAGGAAGAAGAAGAAGATATTTGACCACCTAGGAGATGGTGGGTGTGTGGGTGGAGCTTGGGCAACATGGGGAGAGCAAACAAATGAAATTTTGGTCTTCCTTTGGCAAAATGTGAAGATAATTATTTTTCTCAAACAAACACCTTTACTTCATAGCAAAAAAAAAATTATTTCTCTCTATTAAAATCACCTTAACTTGGCTGGACATGGTGGCTCAGTCTATAATCCCAGCACTTTGGGAGGCCGAGGCGAGAGGATTGCCTGGGCCCACGGGTTCAAGACCAGCCTGGGTAACTTGGCAAGACCTCATCTCTACAATAAATAAAAAAATTAGCAGGGCATGGTGGCCTGCATCTGTAGTTCCAGCTACTGGGAAGGCTGGGGCAGAAGAATTGCCTTAGCCCAGCAGGCCATGAGTGTGCCACTGCACTCCAGCCTGGGTGACTCCAACTCAAAACAAACAAACAAAAATCACCTTATTAGGACAGAAATAGAAAATAAGACATTGGCAATGGTGCTTTTAGAAGAAGAATATCAAAGATTCCATCACAAATCATTCCAGTTATAGCTGGGCAAAGTGGCACACACCTATAATCCCAACACTTTGGGAGGCCAAGGCAGGAGGATTGCTTGAAGCTGGGAGTTTGAGACCAGTCTGGGCAACATAGTAAGACCCTGTTGCTATCAAAAAAAAAAAAAAATCCTTCCAGTTTGGTGAGACCTGAGGTGCAGTGGAGATCACTGCTTCATCCTAGGCCCAGCTTGGAGTAGTGCAGAAGCCTCTTAGCTTCTTTTTGAGTTTAGCTCCAGGCCCATACTTCTACACGGAGTTGGAGTTTTCTTACTAAAATACAGATGAAATCCTATTACTCCCCTGCTTAAAGCCCTCAAATGTTGACTTTTCTTAAAGGGTGAAGTTAAGCTTATCTTTCATCAAGGTGCTTCAAAATCTGACCACAGTCTTGGTTTCCAGGCTTTTTTTTTTTTTTCTGAGTCAGAGTCTCCTTCTGTTACCCAGGCTGGAGTGTGGTGGCATGCTGCTCACAGCCACCACAGCCTTGACCTGTTGGGCTCAGGCGATCCTTCTCCCTCAGCCTTCCAAGTAGCTGGAATTACAGTCATGCGCCACCATGTCCAGCTAATGTTTTGATTTTATGGTGGAGACTAGGTCTCACCATATTGCCCAGGCTGGTCTTGAACCCACGGGCTCAGGCAATCCTCTTGCCTCAGTCTCCCAAAGTGCTGGGATTATAGGCGCAAGCCACTGCGCCCGGCTTTCAAGCTTGTTTCTTAATAACTGCAACATCAAATGGACCCTCTAGTAGTAGTCATTGTCATTGTAGTATCATCTTATAGTAATCATAGGAGTAGCAGTAGAGCAGTAGTAGAAGAGATAGTTGTATTGCTATAAAGCTATTACCACTACTCTTTTCCTAGTATTTGTTCTTGAACTACTTGTAGTTTTCTAAAATTTAATGTGCCATATCATGTTTGTAGATTTTGCTTGCTTTTGCAAGGGTCTAGAATATTTTCCTGTTCACCTGACTTCCCCTCTTTTTGTATATATCCTATTGCAGCTCGGTCTCTTTACATAACTGTCTCTCCAGATGCTAGCTCAACTGGGATCATCCTTTGTTAATTATTTACTGTCTAAAACTTGATGTAGTGCTAAAGTAATGAATATAAACCCTTTGAAGTATTATGACACATAGCTTTCTTTCTGTAAGTGCATAGTCCAGTAGAATTTTCTGCAAAGATGGAAATGTTCTGGGTCTGCATTATCCAACAGATAATGGCTACATGTAGCCACTGAGAAGCTAAATTATAAATTTTGTTTAATTTTTTTTTTTTTTTTTTGAGACTGAGTCTGGCTCTGTCGCTCAGGCTGAAGTGCAATGGTGCAAATTGGTTCACTGTAACCTTGAACTCCTGGACTCAAACAATCCTCCTACCTCAGCCTCACAAGTAACTGGGACTATAAGCGTGCACCACCATGCCTGGCTAATTTTTTAGCTTTTTGTAGATATGAAGTCTCACTGTTTTGCCCAGGCTGGTCTTGAACTCCTGGGCTCAAGTGATCCTTCAACTTCAGTCTCCCAAAGTACTGGGATTATAGAGATGAGTCACTAAGCCCAGCTAATTTAAATTTAAATAGCGATGTGTTTTCTTTTTACATTTACTTCAATCATTTCCTGCAATCTTTTGTCATTTATACTTAGGTTTAAATATTTGCTAGATTAAGGTGATACAAAAGAAGAAGGCATATGGTAATTTTGTAGTGAAAACTCCAGGTAAATATGTATTTTATTCAAATATTTCAATAGATTGGATTCCATCAGAGCTTTTTATAGGAGTCATTCAATATAATATATGTTTCATTCAGTATAGTCATTTATGTACTGATATTTTGTCTTTTATAGAACATGCATTATTTTAAATGGCTTATAATAAAATTCAAGGTAAGTTCTTAAGCTAAAAAATTTGGGGCATCATTATTCACTTATGGCTTCTGCAAGAGAAACAGTAGAAAGACCAATTTCTATGCTTGCCTGAGGAGGTTAATTTTACTCAACTTTAGAGATGATGACAATCTCATTAAGTGTTGAAGATCCTAGTATTTTTGCAACTGAACTCCACAAACTCTTGTCCATTATAAAGCATTTATTGAATCACTTAAAGCTTAAAAGAATCTCAAGAATAGGATCTCTAGGTAACAAAATTGCTTTATAAAATCCTATAAGCAGATGTTGAAGGAGGCCCATTCTTTTCCTTTAAAAAGGAAAACAAAGATTTTTAATTTTATTTCATTATTTTATAAAAACTATTTGCTATGGACAATTCAAACATTTTACTTTATTGTGGAGACAGAATCTTGCTATGTTGCTCAGGCTGGTCTTAAACTCCTGGTCTCAGACGATCTCAAACTTCTGGATGCAAGTGATCATCAAAGTGTTGGTGTTACAGGTGTGAGCCATCATACTCCACTCCAGGAATCTCATTCTAAAACTTATTTAAATCACATCTCTGGGATTGAGGTTGGGAGTGAGGGAACTCCTCATGGGAGTCTCATTGGCACACATGGTTAAGAACCAAACCCTGGGAGTTTGCTGAAGTTGGATAGGGAGGTAGATGGCAGAGAGCAGCAGTCACCAACCTTTTTGGCATCAGGGACCAGTTTCATGGAGACAATTTTTCCTTGGACCGAGGTGGGAATGGTTTCAGGATGATTCAGGCCTATAACACTTATTGGGCCTGAATCAATAGAAATAACGCTTATTTCTATTATTATTACATTGTAATATATAACAAAATTATTATACAACTCACCATTAAAAAAAGAGGTGCGGAGGGAAGTGGTAGATAAAATAATGGGGATCATATGTGGACTAAAATGAAAGTGTCACATTCTAACTTAAAGTCTGCCACCAGATGCAGCTGTACAATTGAAGTGCATCAACTCACTTGCCACTTGCTGACAGGGTTTTGATATGAGTCTGCAAGCAGTTGATTTGACCGTAGTCTCAGTGCAGTCAAACCTTACTGCTAATGTTAATCTATATTTGCAGCTGCTTCCCAGCACGAGCATCACCACCTAGGCTCCACCTCAGATCATCATGCATTAGCTTCTCATAAGGAGCAAGCAACCTAGATCCCTCACATGCTCAGTTTGCTGCTATCTGACCAAGACGGAGGTCAGGCAGTTATGCGAGTGATGGGGAGTGGCTGTAAATACAGATGAAGCTTCTCCGCTCACTCACCTACCACTCACCCCCTGCTGTGCCACCTGATTCCTAAGAGGCCAAGGACCAGTACTGATTTGAGGTCTGGAGGTTGGGAACTCCTGGCAGAGAGAATCTGAAGTTACTAGATATCAAAAGCAACTAGGCTTGCCTGGGCATAGTGGCTCACACCTGTAATTCCAGCACTTTGAGTAGAGGAAGGCAAGATGATCACTTGGATCCAGGAGTTTGAGATCTGCCTAGGCAACATAGTGAGACCTCATCTCTAAAAAAATTATTCTGGCGTGGTGATGCACGCCTATAATCCCAGCTACTCCAAAGGTTGAATGAAAAGATCTCCCTGGGCCCAGGAGTTCAAGGCTATAGTAAGCTATAATTGTGCCGTGATCCAACCTGGGCCACAAGGTGAGATCCTAATTTTAAAAATGAAAAGCAACCAGGCTTATCTTATAGGATAATTCCAAACATGATTTTGGTAGTTTTTTTGTTTGTTTGTTTTAATTTTATTATAGAGATGTGGGATACAGGTGAGGACTAATTACAAAAGTAGGCTGCATGCAGGTGAAGTTTGGGCTTCTAACTGGCCCTTACTCCTCCTGGTAGTGGACCAGAGATCCTTTGTGTTGTCACATACCCCCGCCCTCTTCCCTCTCTCCCTCCCCTAGCAGTGCCCAGCAACTTTGGATCCCTCTCTTGTGCTAATGTGACTAGTGTTCAGGGCCCACTTGTGAGTGAGAACATGTGGCATTCAGTTCTTTGTTTCTGTGATAGGCCACTTAGAATTATGATCTCCAACTCCATCCAATTTGCTGCAAAGTCCATGATTTTGTTCTTTTTCTTTTTTTTTTGAGTTGGAGTCTCACTCAGTCACCCAGACTGGAGTGCAGTGGCCACTCCCGGCCACCGCAGCCTCGACCTGCTGGGGATCCGGTGATCCTTCCGCCTCAGCCTTCCAAGTAGCTGGAACTACAGGTGCGCGCTACCACACCCGGCTAAATTTTTGATTTACTGTAGAGATGAGGTCTCGCCAAGTTGCCCAGGCGGGTCTCAAACCCGCGGGCTCAGGCAAGCCACTCACCTCAGCCTCCCAAGGCACGGGATTACAGGCTGAGCCACCAAGCCCGGCTTGATTTTGTTCTTCTTTATGGCTGCATAATTCTCCATAGTGTACATGTACCACATTTTCTTATCCAGTTCACTTTCATTGGGATGATTTTATATTAAAGCAAATTACCACGAATTATGAAATAAATGGCAAAATCAAAGACAAAACAGAGGCACCAAATAAATATAAATAACATTCATCCTTGTTGTCTTTAGCCCAGGTTATTCCCCAGGCCTTTGCTCTTCCTAGTGTTTTGTGTTTTAAAACAGTTTAAAGCTTTCATTTTAAATGTTGTGACTTTCAGGCATCATTTTATTTTATTTTATTTTATTTTATTTTTTTGAGTTGGAGTCTCACTCCGTCACCCAGACTGGAGTGCAGTGGCCGCTCCCGGCCACCGCAGCCTCGACCTGCTGGGCTCCAGTGATCCTTCCGCCTCAGCCTTCCGAGTAGCCAGAATTACAGGCATGCGCTACCACGCCCAGTTGATTTTTTAATTTATTGTAGAGATGAGGTCTCACCAAGTTGCCCAGGCAGGTCTCGAACCCCGGAGCTCAGGCAATTCACTCACCTCGGCCTCCCAAAACGCGGGATTATAGGCTGAGCCACCAAGCCTGGCCTCAGGCATCATTTTCAACGTTGTTTGCTCCCTTCCTCTGGAAAACTGGAAAAGAACATGTTGCAAATTCCAGAATGTTATCTAAAAATGTCAGCACGACCAGGAGACTCCTCGGGGATCACATACCAGAAAATGTTAATGTAAATCTTGCATCACGCTGAAACTGTACATAGACTTCTTAATCCTAACAGGGTGGGTGAAAGGCTATGAATTTTGGGTATAAATACTGGAATAAGTTTGTGTTACTTTGAGTGGGTTTTTGGTAATGATGCCAATAAGTCTCCCTGTAATCTGGTTGCAGAAATTAAACCCTCTTTTTCCCCAGTTTCTGCCTCTTGTCTTTGGCTGACTGTGAGGAATAGCAGCCAGTTTGTTAGATCGGACAAAAACATTAGCTTCTGATGGAAGAGTTTGGATACATAGCTACTGTTCACAGCTTCCAAAATAAGAAGTTAGAATGGTCTTTGGATATGACATTTTAATGCCAAATTTGGCAAAATGAACTATGTCTCAACTTCTCATGATCTCTTTTTTAAAATTGAAATAAAGTCGTGTTCATTCCAAAAATAATTTGATAAAGTCAATCAAATACAAGCTACAATAAAAATATTAGCTAAAAATCCCTAACTCACCCCCCCAAAAAACACTACTGTTAGTATTTAGGTGTATGTCTTCCTAATTTATTTATTTATTTGCACTTTATTTTTATTTTAGAGTTGTGGGATGCATGTGAGGCTTTGCTACATAAATATTAAATTGTGTGCGGGTGAGGTTTGTGTTTCCATTGAGTCCTTCTCTCCTGATGGTGGTACCCAATGGGTGGTTGTGTGCCCCCTATCTCCTCTCTCCTCCCACCACTAGTAGTACCCAGTCATGACTCTTCTTTTAAACATAGATGTTAGATGAGCTGGTCGCATGTCCTCACAGCAGAACAAAAAGGCAGGCTGTTTGCTATTTTCTGATAAGATGATATTATCCCATTACGATGATGTGGAGCAGTGGCTAACAGCACAGGCTCTGGTCTTGTTACTGACTCCTCGTGTGACATCTGGTAACCTGTGTCTCCTGGACTCCTCAACCATAAGATGGGAAACTTGAGATATACGTATAAAACAGTTGCCATAGTAATGGGCACTTATTGAAAGTGGCCCTAAGACACATCTGACTACATCATTACTAAAAAAGTGAACTTAGCATTATTTACAGTGGAAATAAAGAACCCAGGCTGGAGGGCAATGTCACGCCCTCGGCTACCATAGCCTCAACCTGCTGAGCTCAGGTGATCCTTCTGCCTCCGCCTTCCAGGTAGCTGGACCTACGGCTGTGCACCACCACTATGGCTACTTTTAAAATTTATTGTGGAGAGGAGGCCTGACCTAGGTGCCCATGCTGGTCTCAAACCCCTGTGTTCAGGCGATCCTCTCATCTCCACCTCCTCAAATGCTGGGATTACAGGTATGAGCCACTGTGCCTGGCCTATATTATTTTATATGTATTCTAAAATGTCTTCATGGAATTGACATTTGATATTATATTCTTGGTTTTACAATATATTAAACCTAAAGTTGAAGAACATATATGGGGGGGGACGCAAAACAACCTGAAATTATTTTTTGAAGGGTGGGCTCCTTGAAATGCAGGATTCCCTTGCTAGGTAAGTGTTCTAGGAACCCATTGGTATCAGTATACCAGCTAGTGTTGTTGTGAGGGGCTTTAGTGAATTTTTTTTTTTTATTTTTGGAGATTCTTTTAACACGTGTGCCCATCTCATAATGGGTGATTTACATGAACAACCTGCCCACACCACGCTGAGTGTGCTCAGCAGTTTTTAACCTCAAACAGCATGACCCACATGTCCCACTCTCCTTATTCATCAGATCTCACACAAAGCGACTTTTTCTTTGTTTCCCTGGATGAAAAAGTCCTCAAAGGGAAACTTTTTACCCATGTGGAAGAGGTGCAACAAAAAACCAGCAGAAGAGCTAAAAGGCATCAAAACTGATGAGTTCAAAAACTGTTTTGAGCAGTGGAGAAAGCATTTCGATAGGTGTATTGCATCAAATGGAGAGTGTTTTGAAGGTAACTGGAGTTTAAACACATAATAAACACATACATTTTAATAAATTCTGGCTTTTTTGTGTCCCCTCATATAATTTTCTTACAAATCTATGTCAGGTTATATGTAATAAATTATTTATAGAATTCAGGGCCAGGAAAAGATTTAACTCTCATAAGAATATGTGTACACATTCAATTGTTTATCAGCTATAAAAATAGTAAGGTCATTTGGTCTAACCTAAATCCATGCTGTGTAAGATGAGTCCTCTAAACCATGCCTTTCAGTTAGAGGGAGAGTCTCAGGACCAACTAGTAGCAGCATTTCAGCTTTGTATTGGGGTCTGGATGCCTATGATCAGTAACATCTTTAAAGTTAATCAAGTCACTAAAAGCCAGCAAAGTAAACAAACACAAAAATAAAAACTGTGTGTAAAAAGTGGCTCTGAAAAGTGACTCTGAGATGGTGTAAAAAGTTACGGTTTTAAGAAAACAGCTTTATATACACTCTCAGACATTGTATTGGTGTAGTGAAAGGCTACTTGAGAATGTAGGCATTTTTGTTTTCCAGACATGGCCCTCATGGATTCCCAGTGCTTTATTGTTCTTGGCCAGGTTAGGGTGGAGGATTGTCTTACTCCTACAGGGGTTTGGAGATTTGGCAAGCCTGTCAACACTTTGTTTCAGTATGATCACTGATTCACTAAATATCAACTTTACTATTGCTATCAATTCCAAAAGCACATATAGATTCCAGTTTATATGAAGAGTATAAAGTTTCCTTACTATAAATTTACTTCTATAACTTTCCACATCTTTAGAAAAATCTATTGTCACTTTGCTTAAATGATATAATTGGGTAGCTGCGAAGTGGTTTTAAAAGAAATCACAACTAGTTCTTAAATAGTTCCCTTCTGTCCTTTAATTCTTTAGTACTCAACTGTTTTATCCCCCCCCCACCAATGGCTTGAGATGCAATTCATGCTTTCTTTTGATTTTTTCCTCTCCCTCCTCCCCTCCCCTCTCCCTTTTCTCCTCTTCTTTCTTGACTGGGGTCAAGCTGTGTTGCCTAAGAAGGTCTGGAGCTCCTGGGTTCAAGCGATCCTGCTGCCTGCTGCCTTTTTCATAGAACTCATTTAATCCAATTCCCGGAGATGGGACGTTCAAAACTTGTTACTTGATCTCATTGCAACTTGCGCTGGCTTTCCTAACAATTACAGCATTCTGGAGAAGTTCTCCGGGAAACTACACATCTGTTTTTGCTCCCCAAAGAAGCAGGTACTTTCTGATTGCTCTTAGAAACAAACTGGGCTTCCCCTTCCTCCCCCCCGCCCCGTGGTGCAATTTTAAAAACAGAATAAGTTGCTTAATTTTCCTCTATCGTCTTGCTCATGATAATTTCTGGAGTCGGTTATATACCCTGTCTTCTTTCGTAAGGATAGGCGCTTGGGGGGAAATCGTAAGCTCCTAAATGAGAATTCTAATTCGTTCAGCAGCGAATCAATTACTCAATAGTGGCCGCACATGCCACTGGAAGTTTAACAATGAAAAGGACCAGGGAACAGCCTGACAAATTTAGCCTGCCTCTTCCGGAACGCCACGGCCACGAACACACCACCTTCCAGCTTAGGCCTCGGCTCCAGGGCGCAAGTTGAAAGCCCCCGCCTGCGCGACTTGGGCCTCCGGGGACTGCCCCGGTCCTTCCAGGGCCACGCGCGGTCCCTGGGACGCGCGGCCCGGCGGGCCCGGGAGGGGCCGGAGGGGGGCGCCATAGCCGCGGGGAACACTGGGCACGCTTAAGGGGCTGACTCCGAGAGAGAGCCGACTGCTCACCGGAGAGACTTTGCTGCGCCCTCCTACAGTCGCGTGCGCTCCTGGCTTTTGCCGCTTCCGGTCGCATCCCAGGTGGGGGCCGGGTGGGTGGCCGCGCGGACCCGCGGCCGCGCGCGGTCCTCAGGGAGGGCCGAGGTCCGTGAGCCGCGGCGCGACCGGTTCCGTAACGCTCGAGGTTGCCAGCAGCGCCCTCAACCGGGGCGGTCCCTGACTCTGGGGCCCGTGACGATGAGTGGGTGGCCAGAAGCCGGCGGCGGAGAGGGCGCGCGGCTGCCCGGAGAGGCGAGGCTGGATCGGGGGGAAGCGGCCGCGGCCTCGAGGAGAAACGAGGCCCAGCGAGGCGGCGCGGGAGGAGATCCGGCAGATGAAGGCGACCTGCCGCCCGGGAGGGAGGCGGGTCCTTTCGGCCGCTGCCGTGGCTGTTCCGGGACGCAGCCCCGGGAGCCCGCCCGCCCGTAAGGTGCGCGCCAGGTAGCTCCCCACCCAGCGGGCGCCCGCCCCGGCCCCTCCCAGGCGCCCGGGACGGAAGGAGCCGGGCTGCGCCGCGGGAGGCGAGGGCGCACGGCACCCCGAGCGCGGCGCCCTTGAGCTGCACCGCGCGCGGGTCTGCGAGCCGACTTGTCCGCCCGCCAAGAGAAGGAAGCGGTGTCCCTTCCCGCTCGCCCCGG
>NW_007233347.1:822644-865499 GCF_000164805.1 Carlito syrichta | reverse complement strand
CGGGGAGGAGCGGCGGGCGAGGGCGAGGAGCCCCAGCTACCCCCGCCGCCACCGGGCAGCTTCTGGAACGTCGAGAGCGCCGCCGCCCCTGGCATCGGGTGCCCCGCGGCCACTGCCGCGAGCAGTGCCACCCGGGGCCGGGGCAGCTCCGGTGGCGGGGGCAGCCGACGGACCACGGTGGCCTATGTGATCAACGAGGCGAGCCAGGGGCAGCTGGTGGTGGCCGAGAGTGAGGCCCTGCAGAGCCTGCGAGAGGCGTGCGAGGTGGTGGGCGCCACCCTGGAGACCCTGCATTTTGGCAAACTGGACTTTGGGGAGACCACCGTGCTGGACCGTTTTTACAATGCAGGTGCGTGTGCAGCCCCTTCCCCATCCTGCGCGGGCGGGGTCCACGTTTTCCCTGGCCGTCTCCCGGGGCAGTTTAATTTGTCTTTTCTCCTGGGCGGGAAGCATTTACCTCTCGCCCCACCTTGGGGGCAGAGAGCGACGCTGCGCGACTGGCCCTGGCGCTGGCCTCTCCCGGGAGAGAGGGGGTGCGCTTGTGCAAGAACCTGTGTGTATTTGAGCAAAACACCCACGGACCCACGCACCGCCCCGCGCTGGAGCCCTGGGGTCCCTCGGGTCGGCTTGAAGAACCGTTCTCCAGCCGTGCGAGATGTTTGCCTTCTCTGTTGGGTGTCTTGGTTTCGCTTCTGTTCGTTTTGGCCTCTGTTTTCCGTCCACATGTACCTGTGACCGTCTACGATGACGTTCTGCTTTCTCTGTAGTTTTGGGAGTACAGAAACGATGACTTGACTTATGCCAGGTAGCCAGCTGCACGCTTGGGTGTATCTGTGTGAATTTGCACGTCATGTCATGATCTTCCCAACTCATTCGACGTTCAACAAGTTTTAGTGGCTTGAATTTCCCATCTCTCACCGACTTTCAAGAAATTACAGTGCTTCCAAAAATAATGACGTCGTAACTTACACTAAACTTGTGTGATGTCTTTGTAAGGATTTTGGTGAAAGAATCAGGGTCTGTGTTTTTATTACCCTATATGCCATGGTGGGCTAGAAAGTGTATAATTTAACGTTGTTTGCAAACTGATATGCTATCTTAATAACCAAGATTAGTTTGGCCATTAAAGTGACGGCTAGCACAATCCATGAAAAAAAAAAAGTGTCTTTCTAGCCTATTCCAGATTGTAGAAAGTGTTGTGTAGTTCTAGTAACGGAGGCAGTCAGCTATCTGTTAGCAAATGTTAGGAATACTGTGTTCTTGAAATTAACTTTTAGCACCCTATACATCCGATGTTGAGGATATATACCTATTTATTTTTACATTTATGGGTAGAAAACTCGATTTAATAGCTTCAAAAAATACACTCCTAGCATTTGTGACCACAGAAAAGCTTGTATTTTCCAGTCTTATTTTCAGTTCTGATTCTCTTCAACCTCTTCAAAACACCTGAAGTAGGCTTATGTCAGTTTTGGAATTCAGCCAAAGCAGAATATTTTAAGAACAAGAAGAACTTCATGTTAAGGAAGCTAGACTAAGTAAACTAGGACTTTCTGGTCCTGGTATTTTTTTTTTTTATGATTTTGGTCTTCATAACTGAGCATAAGTATAATATATTATAGCTTGGTTCTTTGTGTGGCTTGCTATAAAAATTACATAAACAGAACTTTTCTAAAAATTATAGCACTCTTATTTTTGGATTATAATTTGGAAGAAGCTTCAAAGAACTGAAAGATACGAAAGGAAAATACCCACCTAAACACTTGAGTCTATTTTTATTACATTGATAGATTGGGCATTTTTTTAGGGTGCTATTAAAAAAAACTTAGACTCTAAGCTAATTAAAAAAAAAAAAAAACTAGCCGGGCTTGGTGGCTCAGCCTGTAATCCCGCGCCTTTGGGAGGCTGAGGTGAGTGGATTGCCTGAGCCCGTAGGTTCGAGACCCGCCTGGGCAGCGAGACCTCATCTCTACAATAAATCAAAAAATCAGCTGGGCATGGTAGTGCATGCTTGTAATTCTGGCTACTTGGAAGACTGAGGCGGAAGGATCGCCGGAGCCCAGCAGGTCGAGGCTGCGGGGGCCGGGAGCGGCCACTGCACTCAAGTCTGGGCGACAGAGTGAGACTCCAACTCAAAAAAAAACACAAAACTTTCCTAAGCTCACTTTCTGTTATTCTTCAAATCCTGTCTCTGGGAAAGGGAGAGAGAAAGATGAGAAGGAAGCTGACATTTCAGTATATCTCATTTAATATTCCTAAGAAGCCTGTGAAGGAAGCTCTTACCTTCTCAGGTGAGAAAACTGAGAGATTCATAATGGCCCTAGGATTCCACTTCAGGTGGCTGGCCCTAAAAGGCTGTGCTGGCCCTTACTGCCTCCATTTAGGTCAGCTGATTTACTCTTAGAATCTTAAGAGCCGGGCTCGGTGGCTCAGCCTGTAATCCTGCGCCTTGAGAGGCTGAGGTGAGTGGATTGCCTGAGCCTGCATGTTCGAGACTTGACTCCAACTCAAAAAAAAAAAAAGAATCATAGAAAGCTCCCCCTCTTGGAATCATGTGACAAAAAGCTGGCAAAGATCTTGTGAGGCATTTAGGTGCATAAGGAATGCAGGGAGGGCATGCTCTGGGAAGACCCTTGCTCCTGGGTAAGCTGTCTCATCCCACTGCTTCTTTCTTTTCTTTTTGTTTTTTTTGAGTTGGCGTCTCACTCTGTCCCCCAGACTAGAGTGCAGTGGCCGCTCCCAGCCACCGCAGCCTCAACCTGCTGGGCTCCGGCAATCCTTCCGCCTCAGCCTTCCAAGTAGCTGGAATTACAGGCGTGCGCTACCACGCCCGGCTGATTTTTTGAAATTTATTGTAGAGATGAGGTCTCGCTGCCCAGGCGGGTCTCGAACCCGCGGGCTCAGGCAATCCACTCACCTCAGCCTCCCAAAGGCGCGGGATTACGAGGCTGAGCCACCGAGCCCGGCTCTACTGCTTCTTTCAACCTAGACAGGCCTCAATTTAACCCCTGCCCATCCCCATCTGGGTGACATGAGCTCCAAGGATGAGTGCCCTGTCATGTAGATAGAACAGAATGAAGGTAGTGTATCAGCTTCATCCAAACCTTTTGTTTCTCTAAACTAAGTGCCTTTGAGGTTGATGGTAATAGAACTTACTTTCATCTGACTTCTTAGAGAGGGCTTGCTCTTCCTCCACCAGTGGTTGGCTACCTCTTTCTGTAAAGGTCTGGAGAGTCAATTTTTAGACTTGCAGTTCGTGAGGTCTCTCTCACAGCTAGGTAACTCTGCCGTTGTTACTTGAGAGCATCCACAAACAATACCTGAACAAAGGATCATGGCTGTGCTCCAACAAAACTTTCATTTTTTTAGATTAGAAAATATAGTTGATTTAGAAAGTAAATTAGAGAAAGAGAGAGAGAGAAAGAGGAGATTCACCTCCCCAAGGTGAGGGAGGGGTGTCAAATCCAGGAAACATGGCGACAGCCATAGCTCAAAAAGCACATGATCACACACTCTAGTAAGGCAATGGCCCCTCCAACACAACTTTTTAAATGGACACTGAAATGTGAATTTAATATAATTCACAAAATAGTATTTTTCCCCCAACTGTTTTAAAATGTAAAAACCATTCTTAGCTTGTAAGCCATACAAAAACAGATGGCCAGCAGGATTTGGCCACTGGGCCATGCTGACCTTTTTTCTCCACACCCACTACCAGCACTTGAAAGTTGAATCGTTATGAGATAGTGGGAGGGACACTTTCCCTCAAGTTAGATCTGAGTTTTCATCCCAGCTCTGCTGTGAATCATATAATTATGAGAAAAGCCCTTCATCTTCTCCAATGGTGTTTCTCCGCCTAGGAAATTGACCAGAGCTAGAATTTGAACCAGATTTCTAAGATCCCCTTAACCCTGTGAATTTGCAAAGGCAAGGCTTCATGGTGTAATGGGACAGAGCGTCAGAACAGGAGTTTCAAGGTCTGAGTGCTGGTCCTAGTTCTTCTCTAATGTAGAGCAAGTCATTTAAAATCTCAGAAAAGAGTGGAGAGTTGGAATAATTGGCGTCTGGGATTCCCTCCAGCTCTCAAATTCTGTATAATGACAACATTATTAATACAAATGAATCATTTCAGTCCATAGAGATTAATGAACTGCCTATGTCGTGTTCCCGCCCCAAAGGAGCTCAGATTTGGCAGAGAGGGTGGCTGAGCTGTGCCTTGTCTCAGGTTATACAGAAGGCCTTGGGCTCCCAGCAAACAGTCTGTAGAATCAGACTGAGGGTGGGTTGGGTTTGGGGGCAGCTTCTCAAAGGAGGTGACACCTGAACTTGAGATGGCAGGGTAAGCAAGGACAACCTAACAGAGACCTCAACACTTACATGGAAACAATGGTTTTCAAATAGTTCAATTTCACGAAATGAATAAGAACTTCAACGTCGGTGACCTTTTTACCAACTTTTTGTTTGTGTACTAATATTTTTTTAAAGAATAGATTGATTGCACTTACAGGTTTTTACTGATTTTCCCAATTGACTATTATTTAACTATATTATAGTTTGTTTTTGAGTTGGAGTCTCACTCTGTCACCCAAGCTTGGAGTGCAGTGGCACACTCACGGCCACCGCAGCCTCAACCTGCTGGGCTCAGGTGATCCTTCCACCTCAGCCTTCCAAGTAGCTGGAACTACAGGTGCATGCCACCATGCCTGGCTAGTTTTTGTATTTATTGTAGAGACAAGGTCTTGCCAAGTTGCCCAGGTTGGTCTCAAATCCCTGGGCTCAGGCAATCTTCTTGCCTCTGCCTCCCAGAGTGCTGGGATTGCAGACGTGAGCCACCCTCCTCGGCAATAGTTTGTTCTTTGACTATACTTGCCATTCTTTCTTTCATTCTGAGGTGAAATTAATGCTCTATTAATACTTTAATGAAAAGTCATCTTATTTGCATATACAAGAGACTATCACTCAGAGATGGTAAATGCCAAACTGACAACATACCTTCCCCCCTTGCACTGTAGACAGTAAAAGTCTCTAAAAGCTAGGAGATGTCAGTGGTACAAGGTTCTCTGTATAGGTGGACAGTTCTCAATTGGCAGAGTTTCCAAAACATTTGTCTTAAACGAACATCAATTATGTTTTTCTCTCATTCTACTTATGGAAACACTGAACTGTAAAGAGGCCATATCCATTCATTAAACTGTAAATGACTAAAGATTCCTGCTTGGAGCTAGGAGCACACTTTTCCTTAGAAGCAGTATTACAGATGGTGGTTAGATTCTGAGACTAGCCGATAAGAAGCCTTGGTAACTCATTGTATGGATCCATTCACCATTTTAAGCATTTAGGAAATGTATGTTTCTGAAACCGGAAACTGGAACTTGTAATACACCTTTCCCAGTGTTAGATCAGTGACTTCCGTTTTAATCTCACTTTTGGTGGCATTTTGGCTAGATGGAGGAGAAACATCAACTTGGAGTGGCGGGGTCAGAACCGGGGGCAGTGGAGAGGTCTTGGACAAAGAGGGACTGGGTGGCTGCAGGGAGAGGAAGGATGCTGTGTGAATGAGGAGGCAATGCCAGCAGGGGACCCAGAAACACTTTCACCTCTTGCAGTCTTCTTTCCCTTTTACTTCCTGCTGAAGTAAGACCCAGAGACAGGACTGTGCTCAAGGCCACCTCACTCCCTCCCAGTGGGCACAGGATAAGCTTGTCGGCCGGCTTCCCCTTCCCTGCTGCCAGCTCTCACATCCGCCTGGACCTTTCGCTCAGCCTGGCTCACTGCAGATTGCAATCTCTTACTCAGCCTTTCACCCCGTAGCAACAGTGGGTAACAGGAAGGAAGTACACGCTAGTTGAAATTTTAAGATCTTAGCTTTTTCTATTTTCATCAGTATTATGTTCCCAATTTACTAGAGCTCGTGACAAAAGTCGCCCATGTATGCCATTTCGCTGGAGAGGCATCTGACTTCGCAGGGCTTTGGCTCTACTTGCTTCTAGCAAAGCTCCTTAGGACGTCCAATCTTACTTGGTAAAAGCAAAACAGATCAAAGCATAACCCATGTAACTCATTTATCCCAGATTGCGAAGTTCTTGAAAATTTCCCAGCCCACTTCTGCATTTCTCCTTTCAGTATACTTTCAAAGTATATTGTCTCTTGTGTTTTGAGGGAAGGGGGGAAATCTGTATTTCCTAAATAGTGGTTCCCATGAACCAGTTAGAAAAAAAGTGGAAGGACTAACATGTGTTTGCCAACATTTTAATTTTCCCAAGTAAGGATATTATATATATATAGAGAGAGAGAGAGAGAAAACTCAACAACCAGTCACCTATTAACATAATTTCTTAAAAAGAAAGACATTTTTAGGTTAAAAAAATTAAGGGCGACATAACCTTAGAATGAAGGCGAGCTCTTTGCATACAGTAAAAGCATGAAGAAACTCATGTTTATTTTTCTCATTCCATCATGGGTGAGTGAAACCTTTATCATGCTAGTCAAGTCGTGTTTGAGAACCCCTGATCTGAACTGCTTTGCAGCCCCTTCCCGCCTTTCAATCACTCTGCTTCTTCATCCAAGAAAAAAGCCTTAGTAAAATATATCAAAAGAGGAAACCTAGGCTCATGCCTATAAATCCCAGCACTTTGGGAGGCCAAGGTGAAAGACTGCTTGAGCTCAGGAGTTTGAGACCAGCCTGGGCCACATAGCGAGACCTCAAATCAAAAAATTAGCCAGGCATAGTGGCGTACACCTGTATTCCCAATTACTCAGGAGGCCAAGGTGGGAGGATTGCCTGAGCCCAGGAGATCAAGGCTGCGGTGAACTGTGATTGTGCCACTGCACTCCAGTCTGGGTGACAGAGCGCAACCCTGACTCAAAAACAAACAAACAAAAAGAGCAAATGCAGATAATCTCATAAGGAAAAAGTCTGGTTAGGAAAGGATTTCAAAAAAAATCCCAGTGGTGTCCACACGTGTTTTTTCTCTGAGATTTTCTGGCACACCATTGCAGGAACTGCTGCCCACCCCATACCAACCCAGGCCACTGTCCTTCCTTTTGCTTTGTCAGATAACAGATCAATTGAGGCAAAATTATAATTTTCCAAAAAGAGCTTACTACAAAACTGGGGGAAAAAACTAAAAAAGAAAACTCCAAAGCACAAAAATAGTTTCATTTTTAGAGTACCCATCTCTTACCCCAAATAGTCAACTGGAGTGCCATGACTGGCCCTGCTTCCTAGGCTCCTTGGATTCTGGTCTCTTTCCTCAGCTGGGTCACCTTTAGTCTGCTTGAGACATTTATTTCTTGGTAGTCCAAGCTTGTTCCATCTCTGGGTGAAGGCTATTTATAAGTTCCTAACACTGGCTTGTCTCACCAGTGGCCTTGGCCAGTGCCAGCCTTCTCTGCTATAGGTCAGTTCCCCTCTGTTGGCTGCAGGGACTGTCCCCTGCTTCCTGTTTCAGAGGCCTGGTTAGAGGCCCATTCAGTTCCTGTTTCTGCTTTGCAGGATAGAATTTGTTCACAGTTTCTTTGTGGAGCAGTAGGGGATGATCAAGCATAAAACCCAATGAATGTGCAAGTCTCTCCAGCATGAGTTGCTAACTGTATCTACTTTCCAAGTGGTCCCTTCAAATGCCAAGTAGGTCCCCCAAGTGGTCCCTTCAAATGCCACCCCTACCAGGACAATAAAGATCTATAGGCAAATACCTACCTAGGCCAGGGACTCCAGGGCTATGAAATGATGGCCTCTCCCAGGAGGCCTTCTGAAGGCATCTTATCACGCACTCTCTTTTCCATCCCATGGGGCCCTCACCATGGCTGTAATATGCCAGTATTTCCCCCACTCCGCCCAGGACAAGATGAGAATGTGGTGGAGGTAGACGGTGTTGCAGGAACCCACAGCAATGTGCATATCAGGAAGAAACTGGGAACCCACAACTTTGGGAAAGGTATATCTTAAAGACAGCTTCACTTTCTCATAACTTGGATGTAGGTAGGTGGGGAAAGTGGCTAGATTTAAGAAATCTGTCTGGGTGCAGTGACTCATGCCTGTAATCCCAGAACTTTGGGAGACCGAGGCAGGAGGATTGCTTCAGCCCAGGATTTCGAGACCAGCCTGGGCAGCATAGTGAGACTTTGTCATGATACAAACTCAAAAAATTAGGTGGGCAGGGTGGTGCACACCTGTAGTCTCAGCTACTCAGGAGGCTGAGGTAGGAAGATTGCCTGAGCCTAGGTGTTTGAGGCTGTGGTGAGATGTGATTGTGCCACCGTATTTCACCCTGGCCAACAGGATGAGACTCTGACTCAAATATATATATATATATATATATATTTTCTTATTTTAGGGGAGTAAAATTAAACTTACAAAATTTTATTGGTGGCATAAAAGGGAAAAAAAGGAAATCAAGGCAAAATGATAAATTATTTAAAAATCGATTGATGACTCTAATACATTGACTTCTTTAGTTGCTTTTTTTTTTTTTTTTTGAGTCAGAGAGTTGGAGTCTCACTCTTACATCCACACTGGAGTGCAGTGAAACAATCACAGCTCATTGCAGCCTCAAACTTGGGTACAAGCAGTCCTCCCACCTCAACCTCCCAAGTAGTTGGACTACAGGTATACAACACCACACCTGGATGATTTTTATTTATTTTATTTTTTTTTGTGGGGACGAGGTATCACTATATTGCCCAGGCTGGTCTTGAACTCTTGAGCTCAAGCCGTTCTCTCACCTTGGCCTACCCAAATCTGGAATACAGGCATGAGCCATTGCACCCTGCCTCTTTAATTGTTTTAATGTATCAGCATTTCTTTCTGGCTGAAGATGTTGACTAGAGAAATGGATCAAGATATGTGCCAAGGGGAAAAGGAGAAAGGATATGAGACAAAGCTGATTGTCTAATTGTTCCAAAAATTTAAATGATTGAATACTTACATTTTATGCGAGTTTTATTTTATAGTGTTTTTCTTTTTTTAGAAGGAAATGTTAAAAATTAAAAGATGTGTAATCCAAGCTGTAGTGTAGTAGTTTTCCTAAGGGAGACAGAAGAGAGGAGAGAAAATTTAAATGTTAAGAGGAGGTCCTACTTAATAAAACCATAGCAGAGCAGATCTCTGTAATTTAAATGCCACAGAAGCTGTATGAGTTAACAGTAAGTATTCCAGTACAAGCAGACCTTTTCTGTTATAGTAGTTCATCAACAATAAGGAAAGCAATTGCCTTTGGTATATGATTCATACAGGAAGGGAGCTATATTCTTTGTACAGGAAGTCTCTAAAAATGGTTGTGACCAGTTATATCAGTACTTTCCAGTACTTTTAGCCTCTTCTATACCTGAAGACACTTGAGAAACAGAAGCATGAGGAGAGCTGTCTTAGTGAATGTCAGGCCATCTGTCTGCTGACCCCAAACCACATAAAATCAAGTATTCGCATAAGTCAGAGAGTTCTTCCTCCTTTAAATGTTTGATTTCCCCTATTTCTTTCTTTCTTTTTTTTATTGTTTATTGTAGAGACAGGGTCTCGCTATGTTATCCAGGCTGGTCTTGAACTCAAGCAGTCTTCCTTCTTCAGTTTCCCAAAATGTGGGGATTACAGGTGTGAGCCACTGCATCTGGCACTATTTCTTATTTTTAAAATTCTCCAAGGCTATTACATGTCAAATACCTCTCAATGTCACATGTAAGTTTTCTTATATGTTTATTGCGACAGATATCATCTTAGAGCTGGGCATTTAGGATCAGGAGTGCTATTCCTGCTGTCCAGGGGCCACAGCTTTTGTCTCTGGCTGGGTCTTTCTTTCTTTCTTTTTCTTTCTTTCTTTCTTTCTTTCTTTCTTTCTTTCTTTCTTTCTTTCTTTCTTTCTTTCTTTCTTTCTCTTTCCTTCCTTCCTTCTTTCCTTTCTTCTTTCTTTCTCTCTCTCTGTTTCTCTCCCTCCGTCTCTCCCTCCTTCCTTTCTCTCTCTCTCTCTCTCTCTCTCTCTCTCTTTCTTTCTTTCTTCTTTCAAAAACAGGATTTATTGAAAGGATAGAAAAGCTCCCACAGTGGGAGGGGACCCGAAGGGGTTATCCTGGATATTTCTTAATTTATAATTTAATTCCACAGGAACTCAGGTGCTTTTGCATGGGTAGGTCAGAATGATAATATCAGTGTATCTGTTGTTAAGTGTTGTATAGTCTTCCTTCTTTAATCATTGTATTGACTCTGCAATAAGATGATCAAATTTCTTATAAAATTAGTAGACGTGGCAGTGTAATTAACTATATTTTACTGTTGGAAAGGCCACGTGAGTGGGCCATAATAAATCAAGTGGTTGAATAGGAGTTGAACTCAAGTTTTTCAACTTCCAAATCCACTATATATCACAGTTTCCCCTTGTAATGGAAAACATTTCAAATCACATATTCTATTTAAGAGGATCATTTCTAACATCTTGGCCCATGATGAGAGCATTATTCTAAGGGAGAGTCACAGTAGGGACACAACTTCTGGTCCTCTCTTGCTAACAAATTTCAGTGACTTCTTATTTACAGCCTTATAAAATAATCCATCAGAAAGCTGCCTTTGACATTTTTCTGTTCATACCAACAAAGGAGCCTACAGCCTAGGCTGAACAGTGGTGCCAGTTGCTTTGCCTCGAGCTATAAATTGGATTTTCTCCAGGCAAGTCTTGGTTTGTTCTTTGGGCATGATGGTCAGAGGGACTGCCAAATGATAGACCAAAACAAGCCTTTCTGTAGAATGACCCAGAGAGCTGGGTTTACAGCATAGCCTGGGGACAGTTCCTTTCCTTGTTTCCCTGAGGAATTCTGACTTGGGGAGTCTAATATGCTTTCCTCTAATGTGTCAATATATCCTCAGTATTTCACTTCTGTGAACATGTATTAATTGCCTGTGAAATGCTTCTGATTGCAGTCTGAATGCACTGAAGAACTATGAAACCAAAGAAGGAACAAATCTTCAGGAGTACAAAGCTTTATAATGTATATCTGTTTCCATGTGAAAAACTGATCCTAAGGAAGCTGTCAAGAGAAACTTCCTAGATTTCCCATTCCTCTCTGCCAGACTCATGTGTCCTAGGAAAAACATTTTTAAAAGTAATTGAAGCCATGAAACTTTTCAGTCATAAAGTATATGAAGTAGTATAACAGACATTCATACATCTATGTTCTACCTAAATACAATAGCTAATAGTGGTCAAACATTTTGACATACATGTTTCACTTCTCTTTCAGAGAAATAAGTCATTCTGGGCAAAATGAAAAGCCCCTTTCTACCTTTCCAGTTTCCTTTCCTGGGAAAGTGCTTCATTCATGGGAAATGACACATTATAACTTTATAAACTATAATTTTCAAAAATCTAAAATCATGACTCTCTACAAATATAAATATATGTAAAAGATTTAATTATCTCAGTATTTAGTGAGTATTTAGTGAGAAAACCAGTAAGATTAAAACTGGTTCAAAGGAGAATGTGAAGAGCCGATATCCATCAGGACTATGGAAACGAGTTTGCTGATGGATGCAAAACTGGCTAATATTATGTAAAGCAATTCTTTTCTACAGGGTGGAAATCAATCGCGTCTCTACCAAACAATACTCATTGCTGTGGACAAGAAATATTTGCATTGCTATCAGTTTTGCACAATTTAATGTTTACCCCAACAGTATTGTAAAATGGCCCAGTCATTGAAAGGACAATCAAAAGTGCTCTACTGTGTGCTAGGTGCTATGCTAATCACTCTGCATGTGTGACTTCATTCAATCTTTAAAACAGATTTATGAGGCAGATACCATCAGTGGTTCACTTTTACATATGGGGAAACTGAGCCCCTGAAAGTGTTATGAAGTTTCCAAGGATCACACGTCTACTAAGGGACAGAGCCAAGTTCTGAACCTAAGACTGATTCCAGAGTTTATTTACTTATAACTATGCTTTTCTGTTTCCCGGAAATAAATTTTCTATTTGGAAACATGAAATTATTATTAATACCATGTTTACAGTTTTCTCATCAGTAGACTTTTGTTTACTACTTAAACTCTGCAAGGTTTTTTTCCTAAAATTTATACAAAATTAGGTTTAAAAAGTGTAATTTGACCCA
This sequence comes from Carlito syrichta, assembly GCF_000164805.1. Lineage (NCBI taxonomy): Eukaryota > Metazoa > Chordata > Mammalia > Primates > Tarsiidae > Carlito > Carlito syrichta. The sequence goes on along the minus strand of NW_007233347.1, from coordinate 853,406 downwards.
CCTGGGCAACTTGGCGAGACCTCATCTCTGCAGTAAATAAAAAAAAAATTAGCCAAGCGTGGTAGTGCACGCGCCTGTAGTTCCAGCTACTTGGAAGGCTGAGGTGGAAGGATCGCCGGAGCCCAGCAGGTCAAGGCTGTGGTGGCCAGGAGCGGCCACTGCACTCCAATCTGGGTGACAGAGTGAGACTCCAACTCAAAAATAAAATAAAATAAAATAAAAAGTGTAATTTCTGCCTTTTATGGTCTTATAGTTTATCAGTTGAATTCAACATTTAATAACTAATTGTTGGGGGCCTACCATCTGCAAGATGATATAGTGAATAAGTTAAAATCCAAGGTAATTTTTTTAGGACTTCATAAAGTGGATTATTTCATGGAACTGTATACCTGAGAACAATGTTTATTGCTGATGTAATAGATGTAAAAATGAATTGCAAACAAAAATCTTACACGACAAAATTTTATGCACTAGGCTTCTCACTTTATTTTATGAAATCAGCATCTTACTGAAAACTATTAAAATATATTCTATTTTATTAAAAACTTTTCAGATCTCTTATAAATATTGATAAAACCTCATTAAATTTACTTCCAAGGAGGTTTTAATCCTTTAATTAAGAATTTTTTAATGCTAATTCTTATGGAAGCAAGTGGAGTTATTGCTTGAAACTTAGAACCTTTTTTTTTTTTTTTTTTTGAGTCAGGGTCTCACTCTGTCACCTAGGATGGAGTACAGTGGCATGATTATGGCTCACCACAGTCTCAACTTCCTGGGCTCAAGTGATCCTTCCACCTCAACCACCCAGTAGTTAGAATTACAGACACTACCATGCCTAGCTAATTTTTTGTAGAAATGAGGCCTTGCTATGTTGCCTAGGCAGATCTTGTAATCCTGGGATCTAGCTGTCCTCTTGCCTCAGCCTCCTGAGTGCTGGGATGACAGGTGTGAGCCACTTTTAAAAATATAATATTTTTCTAGTAGTGGAATTTGAACTCCCTTGTATTAATATTTTCAGTTTGTGAATAAATCTAGGTTGCTTTAGATCATTGAAATATGCCAGCAGTGTAATGTCAATTTATTGTTCTTCTGGCCTGTAGTCCATAATAAAATTGTGTTGCTTGCTTGTTGATGACGCCTGGAGTGAGTAGCTCTTGGTAGACAGAAAATTGTCAGCCTGACTGCCAAGTTATTGAGTGCCTGGGCCAGAGTGAGATTAGGAAACACACAAACCAAATTCCATTTAGATAATAAAGGCGATGTGTTAGAAGATGCAGAACCATATCTGTATTATGGTATACATAAAAATGACTAAGGTAGAAATTTAGGCTACCTGTGAAAGTTCTAAGTAACAATGATGAATGTATAATTTGCCTAACATTTCTGATTGGTTTTGAGTCACATACATATAATTGATGTACATTAGCTCTACCAAGACAATTCCTAGATTTTTTTTTTTTTTTGAGTTGGAGTCTCACTCTGTCGCCCAGACTGGAGTGCAGTGGCCGCTCCCGGCCACCGCTGCCTCCACCTGCTGGGCTCCGGCGATCCTTCCACCTCAGCCTTCCGAGTAGCCGGAATTACAGGCATGCGCTACCACGCCCGGCTGATTTTTTGACTTATTGTAGAAATGAGCTCTCACTGCCCAGGTGGGTCTCGAACCCGCGGGCTCAGGCAATCCACTCACCTCAGCCTCCCAAAGGCACGGGATTACAGGCTGAGCCACCGAGCCCGGCTGACAATTCTTAGATTTTTAAGGGAAACTGGATTTAGTTGATCCAGTGAAAATTCAGATCTTCAGATCTGGACAGTAGGATTTTAATTTTTCAAAAACAACTCCTGGTTAGTTTCCCTGTATACTGACCCAGGATTTACTATTTACACAGAATTAGAGTAAGAAAAGGTTTGAAGACACTTTAGAGGAACAGGGAATCTGACTTCAAAACTTTTTTTTTGGATTGTTACTTTTGCTTTATTACCAGGGCCCCAGGACTTTGTACAGTAGGTATTCAATGCTCCCTTTCAGGTACAGCCTTTTATCCCACAAATAGATCTTATTAGACTTCTTAAAGAGCATATGGAGAGGCACAGAAAGTTTGTGAGCTTGGTGGTGGAGACAGTGGCTGAAGGGCCTGAGAGATGAGAGAAGTCTAGAGGGGCAAGCATGAAGGGACTAAGGAGGAAACTACAGGATACTCTCTTAGTTAGGTTTCCCCTCCATTCCCCCACCATCCCAACCCCCAACAAGTCATTTAAACAATAATTTATGTATTCATTTCATCAGAGAACTGGGCAAGCCTCAGGTTACAAAGCTAAGGCCAAAATAATTTTGTGTAGTTAGAGTATATTCAAGAGACCAGTCACCATTTAACTGGATTAGTCTTGAACACGGAGATGGTGGTATGCTTCAAATGGCCTTCATTTAGGAAAACACCATGCCTCCCTTACGCGGAAAGACAATGAATATGCTTCCTTGTGTCACCACTGAAGACATCTTTGCTCTTGATGGGCCAGCACTGTTTCTTTTTTGCTGCTCTTTTCCCTTCTCCTTTCCTTGGCTTCCCCTTTCCACGGAGCTTCTTTAGACGCATTTGCTCATCCTTAAAATCCTGACGCTCATCTCAGTCATAAGTCTCCCTCTGTTTGGCCAAAGGCTGTTCACGGAACAGTTTCACCACTTTCATGGACTTGGAATCAGTAGGCCTGGTGACTTCACCAAATAGCCGGGCACTCAGATGAGACATGCGCAAGGCATTTTCTGAAAGGGAAGACATTTCTGAGCAGCAAAGAAGAGTGGTCACTGGACCTGACCTTCCTCACCCACGCGCCCTCGTCCTGACTTCAAAACTTAATGTATCTCTTGGCATGTGTGTATCTTACTAGTTTCAAAGCGGGGTTGGGGTCCAAGTGGCTTGACTTAGTGAGATTAGGGAACAAGGTTGTAGCTTGCACATGAGTTATGGCAAGAACAGTTGGCTTGACTTTTCTTGCTGAGCTACTCAGTGCTGCCAATATTTTATGTGCTTAAAGTACACTTGGCAGTTGGTAAATCTGAAATAAAGTTGGAAAGGAAATGCTAACCTAGATGCTTAACAGAGTTCCAGACTCTTCTTTCCTTTATAAAATCAGTAGTGTAGAAAACTCATTTAACCATTAAATTTGACACGTGAGTGGGTTACCTAAGGACTGATCCCGCTGTATTCGAATGTTGTTCTACAGATCTGTGTTGTTTCCAAAGTCTGAAATTAAGGAATGTCTGCATTATGAAATCTTTGCACAGTTACTTATGTTTTTCATTTGATTAACATATAATGTATAGGACTGTTTTGTTAGTGTTTACTAGTATATATTCATAATGAATGGCACATTTGTGTCATCAGTATTAATTTTGATTAATTTATGCCAGATAAAGTTATAATGACAAAAAATCCATACTTAGGAACATAGTATGTTTACAAAATTCATTTTTAACATTCTTTTGAAGAAATAAGTTAGATGCGAAGACATACTAATTAAGATGGCAAATTGTAGGAGCATTAAAGGCTGTTAAGGTGTAAATATCATTAGAGTTCATTAATGATAGGGTTAGGGAATTGCTTACCTGGTTTTATGGGAAGTTTAGAAGTTCAGATAGAAGCCTTTGGTTTTTGACTCGGTGTTTGAGGTAAGAGAGGGCAAGCAAGACGCAGACAAGTCTAAGCTGAAGAATAGGTAGGTGTTTGAGTTTAAGTAACCTTAATGGAGTATTGTGGTTATATTTTTAACTGTCATCACCTAAGGCTCATTTGGTGCCCATTTATGAAATCTTTGAGACGGTTACGCCTTAGTCTCATACAAGTTACACTCTTCTAATTTAGTCAAATCTCATATATGCTTGGAACAAAAATTAATATACTACTATGTCTCCCTGGTTTTCCTGCAACATTAAAACACATATTTTCCCTGCTTGGTGAAATATAAGTAAGTTATGAGAAAGCGCAGCCTCACAATTTCCAAGCTTCATTGAGCTTCAGGACTCTCCACTGAGTGCAGGTTTTATTTTATTAAAGAAGTGAGTTTTAACTTATTAAATGGTGAACATTCTTCTTGATGGATAAGCTCTTGATTATCAAGAATTAGATCCTCTTATCATTACCTGTTTCCAGGCTGCAAGTTCATTTCTAGTCTGAAGTAGCCCAAAAGGGAGAGATCTCATCTTCAAGTGGTCCCAGAAGGCAATAAATTGTACACACAAAAGCAACTGCCACTGTATTGTGATATTACTTGGGAATTTTGAAGCAAAATTATATTGTAGTACTTGTATTTTGCCATGACTTAATTTTCCCAGGGCACAGCTATTTAATAGGTTTGTGCTTTCCTCTAAAAATATCATTAGACTCATTGGAATAACTTTGAAGGGGCAGCTGTATGAAGCAATCATGGTTTTTCTGTTTTCAAACTCCATGTTCTGTGGGTTGTTCTCCCTGGTTTATTTGTCAAGGGAGTAAGAAGCATGTTACTCAAAGAGAGTTCTGTGCCAGAGGATATGCCACATCTAATGTGAGGAGGTTTTCTGAGAGCATAGAAGAAGAAAAAGGCTTTGATTGGGGAATTTAAGGTCCTCATCTGCTTTCGGTTTTTAGTTACCTGGTCTACATGCCGAGAGCTTCATTTGAGACTTGGAGTAGGTTTCAATTCTGATGACTTTATATTTAATCTATAGAAAGTTACCTTTTCAAGAGTTGTAATTGTCATTTAGCCACAGAAGAAATTATTGCCCAATTTTTGACCCATAATATATACCTAATATGTGATCACCAGAAAAATTTCTTCCTGAATCCAGTACATTGCATAGTTATTTATGAACTTGACCTTAGCATTCTTTTTCATTTAAGCTAAGAATAATCATGGAACTATTTATTCTTTCTTTTCTATTTTTAATTTCTTTCTTTCTTTAAGATCTGTGTAATTTTTTTATTGCATGTTTATGTTAGTATCTCCTATCTATTCCCTCTTAAAAGAAGCTTTTGCAACTTTAAAATAAATCTTAATTTGCTTTAAAAATTCAGTATTCAAGTCATACTTTATTCTTTGGAAGATATAAAAACAGTTGTTGCTCTATAAGTCTTGCATCATATGTGATATGACTAAGAAGGAACAACTGAAAAAGTCAAGTCCAATTTACAGGATAATGAGAAATCCTTTGGTAGAAAGAGCTCACAAAGGAGACACTTCAGGTACTTCAAAGGACCGTTAAAATATAATTCCATGTCTCTTTTTCTTTTCTGTCTTATTAACCCTATATTTCTAGTACCTAATAGAGCACTTGGCTCATAATAGTCACTTGATATGTATTAATTGGTTGAAAACATTAATATCACACCCCCCAATTAATACATTAATATCACACTACCTAACCCCAATTAGGTATTGACTTTAATGCCTGTTTTTCCTGCTTAAGTATGAGGTAATAACAAAGATCACATTTAATGGTTCTTGACACCCCCAGGTCTTCTGCATCAGTGTGTGACCTATAGTTGACACTTTAGGATGCTTGTAGAATATAATTCAATGACAACACCCCTTTCTTTGAAGGGGCTCACAGTCTGGTCTGGGCAACCAGCCTATGAACATAGAAAATATTGTGCTAATTGTTATACTAGAGGTTTATATAAGGTTCTTTGAGAACACAAATGATGGAAGATTCTTTTGGGGGAGAAGGCAGTATGGAGGAGATTGGCTTAAACTTTGGACAAGAGGTGACATTTGAATTGGGTTTTGGAGGATAATGGTGAAAGCTAACATGTATTGAAAATTTATGTGTCAGGCGTTGTTTAATTTAGGGGAATAAATGAGGCTCCCACAAGGAAGGGATAGAATAAAAATAGGGCCTATGATTGAACTCAGAAAACACTGGCATTTAAAGATGATCAGAGGAATACATCAACTAGTGAGAAATAGAAGGTGGCCCGTGGATAGTATACTGGATAGGCCTGGATAGGGGAAAGTTGAGAGAAAGAGAGAGAGAGAGATTGAGAGATTGAGGGGGGTTATCTCTGAAAGCAACACAGAGGGCTTGTCAAAATGTAAGTAAATTTGAATGTTTCAGAGAAATAACTGGACTTAGGGTTGAGAAAGCCCCTGCTAACTTTTGCCAGAGCAGTTTCAGAAAAGTAGGTGGTGGTAGATGCCAGGTACTGTGACTTCACTGATTTCTGGTGAATAACAGAAGATGTGTAACGAGGACTGTTATTTAAAGAATGGTGTTCATAAGGAAAGCAGAGAGCCAAGGCAGTTTCTGGAAGCAGCACACACTACTCCAGGCTAAGGCACTTCGCCTGGTCCTACCGGTGTTTATGCCTCAGAGATGGGATGAGGTCAGCAGGCTTTTGTGAACTCAGGTGTTATTTAACATTGTTTCTGTGGGAACGTGGAACACAAATTCCCAGCCACTTTCTTGCAAGAAGAACTTTTGCAGCATGTCCTCTTTCAATGTACTTGCTTTCTTTCTCATTTTAATTGGCTGAAAATAGAGTTGCTTGCTCTTCTGAGAGTCTTTGTAAGTTAGAGAAATTCGAATTCACAGTGACACAGCTTAAGATGAGGATTCTTTACTGGTTGTACTCAGTTTACAGAAGCGTAGGACTTGTTCAGGAAGTGAAAGTGCCCATTAAGGAAATGGATAGCTCAGACTTGGTAAATTTTTCATTTATCCCTCCCCAATGGACAGATTTCACAGGCTTTTGAAAGCTCAGAACTGGAACCCGAAATGCTTTTATTGTTTTCTCAGCCACTTGAAACAACACTTCATTGCTCATAACAGTGGCTACTTGTAACCGTGAAAATGATTCATTTTTTAAAATGAGATTTTTGCTCAGTTTGCCACCTCACTTTGTAAACTTACAGTGGAAACATTTTTTCAAAACTCTGCTTACTTTTTGGCTTTCTTCATCTTAGCTTCCTAAACTCTCCTGAGTGAAGGGCTGCTGGGACTAGATCACTGAACTAATCCCTGGATTAACCTGAGGATACTCTCACTACCACATGTGTGCATTCATCTGTGTTCATTGTCTGTCCATTCCAAAAAGAAGCTCCCACTGCCAATAGCTGAATAGCTGCTGTTGTTTTACTGGCAGAACTTGAGCTCCTTCAGCATCATCTTTTAAACCTGCTGCATACAGAAAGGTATGCTGTATTGCCTGCTTTCTTTTTGTTTTTGTTTTTGAGTTGGAGTCTCACTCGGTCGCCCAGACTGGAGTGCAGTGGCCGCTCCCGGCCACCGCAGCCTCGATCTGCTGGGCTCCAGCGATCCTTCCACCTCAGCCTTCCAAGTAGCTGGAACTACAGGCGTGCGCTACCACACCCGGCTAATTTTTTGATTTGTTGTAGAGATGAGGTCTCGCCAAGTTGCCCAGGCGGGTCTCGAACCCGCGGGCTCAGGCAATCCACTCACCTCAGCCTCCCAAAGGCGTGGGATGACAGGCTGAGCCACCGAAACCGGCTTGTATTGCCTGCTTTCAAGCTTCATCCATGTTGTAGCAGGAATCCGCACTTCATCCTTTTTCTGGCTGAATACTATCCTACTGAATGGAGCTAGAGCACATTTTGTTTATCCATCCATCCCCTGATGGATCTTTGGGTTGTTTCCACTTTTTGGCTGTCATGAACAAAGTGACTGTGAACATCCATGTCAAGTTTTTGGGTGGACATATGATATCAGTTAGCTTGAGCTATGAATGGGATTGCTGGGTCATATGGTAAGCCTCTGCTTAGCTTTTTGAGGAAACACCAAACCATTTTCTAAAGTGGCTGCACCATATTCCAGTACACCAACAATGTATGAAGGTTCCAGTCTCTTCACATCCTCACCAATGCTTCTTATTGGTGGTCTGTCTTTTTAAATTAAGCTATCCTAGTAGGTGTGAAGTGGTACCTTACTGTCGTTTTGATTTGCATTTCCCTAATGACTAATGATGTTAGCTTCTGTTCATGTGCTTATTGGCTATTTATATATCTTCCTGGGAGAACTGTCTATTTAGATTCTTTGCCTGTTGTTTAAGTTGTCTTTTTATTGTTGAGTTGTAATAAGTCTTTACAAATTCTAGATACAAGTCCCTTGTCAGATATATGATTTCCATATATTTTCTATCATTTTAGGTTTTTTTTCATCTTCTTGATAGTGTCCTTTGAAGCACAAAAGATTTTAATTTGGATGAAGTTCAATTTATTTTTTTCTTTTGTTGTTGATACTTTTGTTGTCTTATGTAAGAAACCATTGCCCAATTCAATGTCACAGAGATTTGTACCTATGTTTTCTTCTAAGAGTTGTATAGTTTTTGTTCTTACATTAGGTCATTGATTTCTTTTGAGTTAATTTTTAACTATCATTGAGGAAGAGGGCCAATTCTACTTTTTGCATGTGCATATCTGTTTGTCCCAGCACCATTTGTCAAAAGGACCATTCTTTCACTATTCAATTTTCTTAGCATTCTTATCAAAAATCAATGGGCCATACATGTATAAGTTTATTTCTGTATTCTCAATTTTATTCCATTGGTATATGTTTGTCCTTATGCCAGTATCACATAGTGTTGATTACTTTTGCTTACTATTAAGTTTTGAAATCAGGACGTGCAAGTCCTTCAACTTTGTTCTTTTTCAAGATTGCTTTGGTTGTTTTGGTTCCCTTGTATTTCCATGTGAGTTTTAGGTTTGTTGATTTCTGCAAAAAAAGACTTTTGGGTCGTCCTCCCATTTTTAACTATCCCCACTATTCTTTCTTTTCTTGTTGATTTTTAAATTTTTGTTTCACTTTCATTTTTTGGCTTCATGTAAGCTGGACTCATGTTTTGCTTCTTATCTGTTGACTGTTGAACAGATCAGTGAATCATGGATTGCAGAGTTTTTTGGGTTTTTGCATTTATTGTCATTTATCACAGCCCAGGGGATGAGTAGATTTTCCTTCCTCCCTTCCTCTCTTCCTTCCTCCTTTCCTCATCCCTCTCCTCCTTTCCTTCCTTCTTTCTTCTTTTCTCCCTCCTTTCTTCTTCTCCCTCCTTTATGTTCTGTCTTCCTTTCTTCCTGTGGGTTTGACACTTATCTGAATTGTGGATGTTGGTAGAGTCTGACTTCAGAATAAATGAGAATAACTACTTTGCCTGCCTATTACCCAAAACTTAAATATTTAAATGTAGAAAGTAAAAATATTTTTTGAAAGAGATATTATACTATCCCTTGTGATCTGGCTTCTTATACAAAATATAGAAACTCTGATTTTTGTTAAGAAAAGAACGAATTGAAAAATTAATTTCTCCATAGCTTTCTAATTAGTTCATGCTCTTTCTGAATGTAATCCCTCTCTGTAAATATTTCCAGGGTGGGTGGTTTAACACTCTGTGTTTTGCAGGCCACATTTTAACATTAGTATATAATGAAGAAATAGAGCTTCTTATAGATTTAAACTGGTCTTATGTTGGTCTAATATGAAACCTTTGAAACATTGCCCTAAATTGAGAGATCACACCGATATGTTCTTCGCTCTGTAAATCATTTGATGACCTCTGTTCCCAGCCACATATTTTCTGACCTGTTCAGTTGAGCCAGATATTTTCATACCCAGTACCCTAAAACCCAGTTGTTGGCTGGTATGTCTGGTAATGGAGAAAATAAGTCAAAACTTCAAATAATCTACCACTCCATGCATGACCCTGGGTGAATTAAGGTAAGGCAAATGTGAAAGTGTGGGACCAGCAGGGGCCACAGCCTTGACCTACTTGGCTATGAGTTCAGTGACCCAGCTGTTTTGACTTTTAAATTATGAAGTGCTCCCAGAGGTCATCCTTGTGGGCATTTCTTTGCTGAGTTATTATTGCTTGACCTTGTTCTGAAAGGGAAACTAGAGCTTCAGTTCAGAAAATTTACTCTGTAAAACAGTTGCTGCAGATTTGCAGGTTAAGTGTTTATGCAACCACTAACTGCCTCACAGGGCAGTGGTGGAGGTTGGCTTGAGTCCTGGCTTCACCTCCAGCTGCCAAGGTATTATGCTGTACCTGATAGATTCTTGTCCTCCTCATGACCTGTGGAGGATCTGAGATAACTCTTCATTTCTTGAAATGTGTACAATCTAAGCAAGTCCACGTTGGGGATTTATATCTTCAATGATCAAAGAAGTAGGAAAAAAAATCACATCTTCCTAGTGAAGGAATGACAGCTGTATGTTCTAACGAATAAAACTTAGACTGTGAATCTAGCAGACCTCTGGTTTTTAATCTTAACCCTGCCATTTATTAGTTCTGTGTTCTTGCTTCTCCAAGCCTTGGTTTTCTCTCTATAAGATATTGATAAAAGGAGTTACTTGTAGGTGAGGTGGCTCATCCTGGTAGGCCTAGCTACTCAGGGGGTTGAGGTAAAAGGATCATTGAAGACCAGGAGTTCGAGACCAGCCTGGGCAAAATAATGTGACCCCATCTCTACAAATGTGTGTGTGTGTGTGTGTGTGTGTGTGTGTGTGTGTGTGTGTGTGTGTGTGTGTGTGTGTGTGTGTGTGTGTGTGTGTGTTGAAGGGCATTTTTTAAAATTAAATTTTATTATAGAGATGTGGGGTACAAGTAAGGATTAACTATACAGGCAGGCTGCATGTAGGTGATGTTTGGGGCTCAAACTGGCCCTCACTCCCCCATCTCCACAATAATTTTTAAATATTAGTCAGGCATGGTGGCACATACCTGTAGTCCCAGCTACTAGGAAGGCTTAGGCAGGAGTATCCCTTGAGCCCAGGAGTGTGAGGCTAAAGTGAGCCGTGATTGCATCATTGTACACCAGCCTGGTTGACAGAGTGAGACTCCATCTTAAAAAAAAAAAAAGGCAGTTACTGCCTTATAGGTGTATTAAGATGGTCAAATGAGATCACACATGTGAAGTATTTTGCTTAGTGCTTCGAGGGGCATATACTGTTGGAGAAAAAGGACTATAGAGGTCATATAATCCATTGCATATCTGATGTGTGAGTCCACCAAGAGGGTTTCAGATGAGCTTTTATTATGTTTCTGTATGACCTTGTCAATTTGACTGAAGGGAATCTAATGATGACATCCTAATTTTTGTTAGGTTACTGTATAAAAAGTCCTCTGCTGCCTGGGCATTAGTGGCTGGATGGTAGAGGTACGTGATCTCAAAAGCATACAGGTTAATACTGATCCCCAGAACAGACAGACATGCAGAGAACTGAGAGTTGACCCCGCAGAGTCCCTTGTCCCAACTTTTGATATACAGTAGGAAGAACACGTGATTCAGGTCCAGGAAGCTTGCTCTGAGTTTCGATTCTGTCTCTTACATATTTTCTCTGCCTAAATTTTAGCCTGGTTTTGAGGATTAGCTGAGAAAATATATATAAAAGGAGCAGGCACATAGTAGGTGCTTGGCCAACATTTATATTTTCACAGTTGTTGATTTATTATTTTGAGAGGTCTATGTTTCATTTTTCTGTTGCTTCCTGACAAACCATACAAAACATTGTGACTTCAAACAACAGCCTGTTGTTATCTCTCACAACTTCATGACTTGAGTAGGTTCAGCTGTGTGGTTCTTGAATTGGTCACCAACTTGGTTGGATTTGCAGTTACCTGGGGGCTTGACTGGACTGGGATGTCCAAGAAGGCTCATTCCCGTGACTGAAAGTTGGTGTAGGTTGTCTGTGGTGCCTCAGTTCTTCCCATTGTGACCTCTCCACATGACCAGGCTGAAATTCTCACATTTTTTCTGTGTTCCGAGAGGGAGCATCCTATGAGTGAGTGTTCCAAGCAGAAGGAAGTAGAAGCTGCCAGTTCTCTTAAGTTTTGGTTTCAAAATTCTCAGAACATTATTTTTGCTACATTGTATTGGTCATAGCAGTTGCAGCATCAACTCAGACTCAAGGAAAGGGGCATAAGTCACTAGAAGAGTGGGCATGTGCCTACAGTGGGTAAGAACTTGATGGTGGCCATCTTTGCAAACATCTGCCACTGTCTGAATGTTCTTGCATATATTGTGTGGGTGTGCACATGTGCAGGTCAATGAGTCAGTGACTGCCTTAGTTTGCTTAGAACAGGACACTTGAAACTGGGTAATTTATAAGAAACAGAAAAGTTATTTCTTACAGTTCTAGAGGCTGGTAAGTTCAAGGCCGAGTAGGCATATCTGGTGAGAGTCTTCTTGCTGGTGGGGACTCTCTGCAGAGTCCTGAAGTGGTGCAGGGTATCACAAACAAACTGAAAAGGGGCTAGCTTTGGTCTCTTTTCCTTTTCTCTTCCTTCCTTCCTTCCTTCCTTCCTTCCTTCCTTCCTTCCTTTCGAGTTAGAGTCTCATTCTGTCACCCAGGCTGGAGTGCAGTGGCACACTCACATCATGGCCACCACAGCATCCACCGGCTGGGCTCTGGCAATCCTTCCATCTCAGCCTTCTAAGTAGCCAAAACCATAGGCGTGCTCTACCACACCCAGCTAGTGTTTGACTTATTGTAGAGATGAGGTCTTGCCAAGTTGTCTGGGCAGGTCTCAAACCCATGGGCTCAGGAATCCACTTGCCTCAGCCTCCCAAAGTGCTGGGATTACAGGCTGAGCCACCGAGCCCGGCCTCTTTTCCTTTTCTTATAAATACAGCTACCAGTCCAAGATGGCCTGATGACTTTAACTCATTAATCCATTAATGTATTAATCTATTTATGAGGACAGAGCTATCCATGACCCAGTCACTGCTTAAAGGCCCCACATCTCCATACTGCCACATTGGAAATTAAATTTCAACAAGAGTTTTGGAGGGGACAAATATTCAAACATAGCCATAGCTCTCTGCCAATTTGATTCCATATGTTAGCTAAGTCACGGAGAGAAACTGAGGCCTGGGCTTTGAGAATCGTCATCAGATGTTGAGAAGTTAGCAATTAAAGTTCAAACTGGATGTTACCTGAATAGATTCAGCAAGAATTAGCTTTACATGGACCTTTTTTCTTCTATAAATTTTCAGTTTCTGTAGATAGGGCTGGTAGAAAACATACTGTCACAAGCAACCTAAGACTTCTTGCCGTCTAGCCAGAAGAACATCTGCCTGTAAGCTGCCCTGTTTCCTCATATATTTGGACATACTGGGATTAGGTGATTGAACAGAGACTGGATAACTAAAGATTTACCCTGGCCAAAGCTTGAAGTGGAGAAGGCAATGAACAATTTTTGTGAAAATTCTGTTTATACTTCATTTAAGCTGACCAGTGATGCCAAAAAGTGGGGATTGTTTCCTTTTAAAAAGCCACACAAAGCTAACATGTCCAGGATACACTATTTCATCCCATCCTTGGACATGCAGAATTTGCCATTTTTAACCTCTAGTTGTGAAGAAGGCAAGGTAATGAAGGGGTGGGTTCACAGAGATGACAGGGGTAGCTGTGGTGGTAGAAACCTCCAGGAATCTGGGTGGAGGAAGGGGGAGAAGTCTTTTCCGGGGGTCAAGTGCAGACATGAGCAGGTGATTCATGGCCTGGTTTAATCCGCAGACAACCTGCCTATCCCTAGAGGGGTTTGCACCGGTAATATAAGTTCCAGATAAGACAGAGTACAGGAGGTACTTTCCCTTGTATAATTTCCCTCTGTGCTTTTGTCCATTTGATTCCACTTGGCTTTAGGGATTCAACCAGGAGTTTATTTTTCTTTTGGTATGTTTCCTGGTCTAAACCATTCTCCCCTCACCCGCACACACTCACTGTCTTACTTCTGATGCTGAACCAATGAGGCCCATGAGCCAACCTCTTTCCCCAATCTTTGCCCATGGAACACCTGAGAGTCATGTGCAGACGTCAGCGGACAGTTCTTGGCTGTGTCTCCTATCAAATGTATGTTTATATTCGGAAAAAGCATTGGTTCTTCTACTTGGCAAGCAGAGTGCTTCCAGCTTTAACCATATGAATCAAGGGCTCTGTTTTTCTGTTTGCTCTTTTCCCATACCCACTCTTTTTCCCATTTACTTTTCTGTCTCTTCTAACTTTTCTCTTTTTTTTTTTTTGAAATGATGAGAAATCTTTTATTAGAAGACATCTCAGAAGGCAACAGTTTAAAATTAGGCAATCAGTGATCACAACTAAATACAAAATTTCAGGTAAACTTGCCTTTCAAAATAAATCAGACCCTTGCAACAGGAGAATTACCCCGGTTTTTTTCTTGTACAAAAACAGTTAACACCACTTTGCAAAAGGCATACAAAAATACAGTATTAAAAAAAGACTCCTCCCAGTATAATACCCAACAGCAGCTTATAAAACACAAGCTATTCAGGTGATACATTGATAAACTACTCCACACTTGTCCTCCCGACAGTTCCAGAAGGTAAGTTAGCTCCTGAGAACCATGCTCCAGAAGGTGGAGAGGCTATTTCCAAACTTCCACTGGAGTTCTCTGAGGCCAAGAAGCAACCTCAGAAAGAAGCCATTATGGACAATAGATCTGGAAGCAGCAGCTTGTTTTTCAGAGCCACATATAGTGCTTACGACCATCTGTACCCCCCACTTCCAAATCCAGAGCCAGCAGGTGCAGAGTTCTGGAGGGGCTTGATCCTTCATCCAGGACAGGTTTAGGGGTTCTTGAGCTTGCCTACATATCACCTATTGGACTTTTCTTTATCGGCAGTATAGATTTTCCTTTCTTATTTTTTGTCACTTGCCCCAGACTGACAGTGTTGTTCTCTGCTAAAATTAGAAACAAAAAATATTTGCATGACTGTCTTTAAGGCTGTTGATTTTTAAATTTTAAAAGGCTGAAGAGTTCATTTCAAAACTATTTTGCTTCCCTTTTCTAATGTTTTGTTGGTGAAGAGTTTAATAATCTTAAATTTTCTGCAGAATTGCTGACTGGTTAGGAGACCCTGCACAGTTCTCCCTAAATGCATTAGATCTGTCTTAAACTTTAGGTCTTTTCTGTTCTCAAGTCAGTGGCTCTCCCTTCTTACTTACCTTCCTTCTCCATTGCTTCTCTTTGTGCTGAGTAGTTGCTGTGAAATGACTTTCTGATCAGTATAATTTCCTGCTTAAAGTTCATTGGGCTACTGACCAACTACAGCAGGAAACTAAACATGTGAGCACAGCAGCCCAGTCTGTTAAGGCTTGGCATCCATCTGCTTTATCAGTTGCCCCTTGCCATCTGTGACCAGCCCCAGCCTCAGAACTGTTCATCTTGTCTCTAATGAAAGAGGCTCAGAATCTCCTCACCCTCATGAGCATCTGTCTTTCTATGCTTGTTTTTCCATGTTCCCCTTTCAAGTTATGTAGTTTTATTGTGTTGATAGCTGCTAGAACCAATGACTTTGGACGTGGGAATGATTCTCCTGGGTTCCTTGCTTTTTCCTGGGCTGCTTTGCATCCTGCAGGACCGCCTGGGAACCTTCTCTCCTCAGCACAGCCCCACCCAGGCAGTTAGGAGCACCTCTTCTGTCTTCTCACAGTGTCTGCTGTGTGCTTTCATTGCATTTTAGTGGCTGATCTCCCTGCTGAGACTGTTGGGTTTTTTAGGTTAGGGTCTGTTTTTGTTTTTATGTTTTTCATTTTTGTGTCCTTAGTACTCACATGTAATAGGTGTTCTATGAGTATTTGTCTTAGTCTGTTTGGACTGCTGTAACAAACTTCCATGGACTGGGGAGGCTTAGAAACAACACAAATTTGTTTTCTTATAGTTCTGGAGACTGAGAAGTTCAAGATCCAGATACTAGCAGATTTGGTATCTGGTGAGGGCCAACTTCCTTATAGTTACTTGTCTTCTCTCTGTCACCTTACATGGAGAAAAGCAAAAGGGGTCTCTCTGGAGTCTAGAAAAGCACAAGGGATCTCTCTGGAGTCGCTTTTATAAGGGCACTAATTCCATTTACAGCAAGTCCATCCTCCTGACCTAATTACCTCTCATCTCTCAATACTATCACCTGGGGGGGTGAGGATTTTGACATATTAATTTGGGAGAAGAACTGAAATTCAGACCATAACAATATTTGTTGAATGAATAAATTAACAAACAATGCCATTAAATTCATTAAACATATGTGAGTTAAAGATTTGATCATTTTCACAAATAATACTTCATCCAAGAGTTTTATTCAGAAAATCTTTTGCCTTTTATTCTAGTTGTTGCTCATAGCTAAAAAAGAACTAATTAATATGTAAAATGACAAAAAGACAAGTGACTTGACATTTATGATAGGATTTACGACTCTTAACTGCCTTTAAGTCCTTTATTGTTTCTGAAAGAAAAAAAAACTAGGTTGTTGACAATTGTATGTGTTATTGACTGCTGACGAAAATTGCTGTTTAAGTATGACATTACATGTTTATACAATCTTATTGCAGTTAGAATATCCTTATTGGATAAATTAAAAAAATAACTATATCACTTTTCACAAGAAGACAGGGGACTAATGGACTAATTGAATAATGCCATTATATCCTGCTTTTTCTTGGGTGTTTGTAAGAACAGGGGTCAAAAGCTAAGCAATGATTGTAGCCCCCTCTCCTGGCTTTTACTGTATTTGCCTGACACTTTTAGACATATAAAAAAAATGAAATAACCACTTAAAAAACCCATTTCCTGCATCAGTAAACTTAAAAATAAAAAAATGTTATTTTAGCTTATTTTCATTGCTCCCTTAAACTTCCATTGACTTTTATCTTGATAATTTTAGATGGAGCCTGTTCTTTGAAAATAAGGGATAATTTGGGGGAGATTTTCTACTCCCCCAAACTTTTAACTTATTTTATGTATAGTTTTAGTATAAAGGTTATTTTAGGAAACTTTCTTCTTTAAAGATTTTCTCAGGATCATGTTATTCTTAGGTTACAATGGGAATTTTTGGCCGGCTATTATCTGTAGGGGGGAATATGGCACATTCATAAATCAAGTTCTTTTTCTCTCTTCTTAAAAAAAATCATTATTATTTTTTAGATTCAAGGGGTACATGTTTGGGTTTGTTATCTAGATATATTACATGCTGCTGAGGTTTGGGCTTCTGTTGAGCCCATCACCTAGGTGTTGGGCATGGTGCCCAATGGGTGGTTTTCAACTTCCTGCCTTCCTTCTCTCCCCCCTTTAGGAGTCCCCAATGTCTCTTGGTGAACTAACTTGGTCATCTTTGTCCCTATTGTTCAGCCTATGCTTGGCACATAATACTTAATCAATAAGTATTTACTGAATGAATAAGGAAGGCTATAGAGAGTAATGCTTTACTTTCAAAAATCTTTACTTAACAAAACTGTCACATAGAAACATGGACAAGATTCCTATGTTCTTGATTCCAAGAAACAAGATTCCTACTGTGAGTATAAGATGTGAAAAACTCAAAATACATTTTTATTTTCTCACAGGGACTAACAGTTTTAATCAAGGCAGAATACACTTAAACCTTATGATTGATTATTTATAAATTATTAAAGTATAAACAAAAGCCATAACTTGTGAATTTACCATTTGTTTCTTGCTAGTCTTTCTTTATTTAATTGATTTTTTTTCTAATGCACTGATAAGGGAGGAGATAAAAATTATTTGCTTATAGAAATTTAAGGATCTGGATTGATTGCCCAAACGGCAAAAATCAGTTGGTATGCCAATTGAAAATGATTTGAAGGGGTGGGCAAAATTCATGGCTTTTTTTAAAAATGGGAAACAAAAGGATATTATTATTATTGTTATTATTATTTTGATATTCTGGAAGAATGTCTCAGAGAGCTATGCAGTGTAAATTCAGAAACTGTCTTAATTTTGGTTCAGTTTTCATCATATGTGTGGTTATGAGACTTTAAAAACTTATGAGAATATCATAAATGATAAAAATTATTCAAAAGAATAAAAATGGCAAATGGGAAGTCTTTGTTATGTAATAATTTTTGTAGTGCTTTAAAATATTATATAAGAATAAACTTTGCAGGGACAGGGAAGATTACTTTTTAAAATGCATGAAGATTATTGAGCCTTAAATTTTAGTATGATGTAATGACACTAATTTGCAGTGAATTTAGGAACAAGTAAAATCAAAATGATATTTGCTCCTAAATTACTAAAGAATCTAATGTACTCAAAATAATATAACAAAAGTCTTACATTGGCTGCTGGTATTAAAATAGACTTTATTTACAGAAAAACTGTTTCTTTAGGTCTAATACTTTTATACAACACCTCATTACCTCTGTACCACTTTAATATGGTTTCATTTTTATATTCCCTGTTTTATATCTAAAATATATTCAGATATTGAAGGTATGAAAAGAAGAAGTCTAAGATCTAAAAAATGAGTCTCTGAATAATATGTCTACTGAACTCATATTTCTAATAGGTAAATACAGTAACAAAATGGAATCTTGTTAGTCATTGCTATATTAACAATATTTGCAAATCTGTGGTTCTCTCTGACGAGACAGATGACTCTTAAATTCTTGCTTCTCAGTGCAGAAACAGCTCCCTTGACCTTATTTCTCCAAAGACCCAGCCCTGATTCGCTTTCTTGTGTAAGTTGTGTTGAAACTGAGATGCTGTTGTAGTTATATTTGGCTAGGTTGCTAAGGAATACCAGTCTTTCCCTGGAACTTATTTTCTTGAGAAGTCCTAGAGGTAGGTATGCAGTGAGAAAAAAAAGCAAGGCAAAACATCTCTTGATTATTAAATGGGGCTCTGACCTTATGTCCCAATGTAAAACTCTGGTGAGCTGGGCTGGAGCCCTCAAAGATCTTCCCTGGGCGCGGTGGCTTGAATGGTCTAGAACAGTGGTTGGCATCAAGGGCTAGTTTTGTGGGAGACAGTTTTTCCTCGGATTAGGGGCAGGTAGGAGCATACTTTCAGGATGATTCAAGCACATTACATTTATTGTGTACTTTATTTCTATTATTACGACATTGTAATATATAATGAAATAATTGTTCAACTCACCATAATGTAGAATCAGTAGGAACCCTGAGCTTGTTTTCTTGCAACTAGACAGTCCCATTTGGGGGTGATGGGAGACAGTGACACCCAAAGTGTGTTGCTTTTGTCCAGTCTACTCCATAATCTCATTTTGGCTGCTGTCACTGCAGAAAACCCTGCTTCACAGAGATAGGATTTTGGAAATGGAAGCAAACTTTTTGGTGTTGATCTGACAGGCGGTAGTGCAAGCAATAGGGAGCAGCCGTAAATACAGATGAAGCGTCACTTACTCACCCACCACTCACCTCCTGCTGTGCGACCCAGTTCCTAACAGACCATGGTACTGGTCTGTGGCCCAGGGGTTGGGAACCCCTGGTGTAGAAGCAAAGCAGGCCAAAGAGTCTTCTTACCAATTTCTATTGCAGCTCTGAAACTTGAGTTTCCTCAGGCCTTAGCACTGATTCAATGGAAGGCCACAGAGACAAAGGAAAAGCCAAAATGAGCTTTGCATCAAGGCCTGTAGTGGTTCTGAAGAGAAGACCTATGCACACTTGAGAAAGCATGTCTTGGAGGAATCTTGGGGTGACTCTTCATAGCAAGGTGGAAAAGGAAAGAGACCTTACCCATGTGCACTAGACCATCAGACCTCTCGATGCCGACAATTCTTTGCTAAAATTTCTGAAAAAGTAGTCTCTGTTCTCTGACTCATGCTCCTCACCTAACTCTTGCAGATATCTTTTATCCCATCACTTGGTAGAAAGTATCTTCCTATGAGTCAGCAGGGACTTCAAGCCTTCAACATTATGGCCTTCAGACTTCATTCTCCTTAACAGGATAATAATAAGGCTGACTACTGCTTTTTTCTGTTCTCCCATTACTGAGGGTACTTGGAATAAAAAGATGGGGATAACATGGGAGGTACCTTTAAGGAGCTTCTAGTCTGATTGGAAAGTCATGTATTCAAGGAAATCACTTCAATGCACTCTGACTTAGCCATGCCATCCATGACCAGCTCCATAAATGACTTTCAAGTACATGTTCCCAGCCCATTCTCTCTGTTGCTTCGTATCTACCTGTCCAACAACCTGCTGAATGTATTTTTTCAATCTCAATTTTAATGTCATCATTTTCCCCTCTGAACCTGTGTGTCCCTCTGCTCATCAAGTGGTAGCGTTTTTCTCACCAGTCACCCAATCTGGAAACCTCAGTGTCATCTTTGACTCCTTGCTCCTTATGTATTCATTCATCTAATGAGTACCTTCTGTATACAAGGTACTCTCTAGCTTTCATGGATACAAAAAATCATACAGTCCCAGTCTAGAGTGGGAGTTACTTATCTAGGGAGTTAATCATTAAAAAATAGCTTTTTAACTGCTGAATTACAAATTATGAGCTCAAAGGAAAGTACAGAGGGCTAGGAGAGGTGTGCCCTGTCTGAGGGCCTAGGTGAACGGTGAGGGGGGTATTTCTCAGGTGGAGTCAGGGAAGAGCAGAGTTGTGCATGAGGCTCAAGAAGGAAACCAGGGGCAGAGAGGAGCTGAATGAGGCCAGAGAGGAAGGCAGGAGCACGGTGAAGCAGAGCTTTGGAAACTCAAATGAAGGGTTTTCAACCTTTCTATGCCATTCAAGGTTTTTCTATGTAAGAGAATACCATTATCAGCTTAACCTTTTAAAAAAGATCCATATGAATGTTAGGTGGCAAACAGAGTGGAGAGAGATGTGTTAGACCAGATGGGCAGTGTGGATGGACAGAAGTAAGTAGACTCAACAGGAAGTAAAGTCGACGGGACTTCATGATTGAGTGGATCCAGGAGGAGCGGGTAGCCTCATATTTCTGGCGTGAGCAACTGAGTAAACAGAATGATGGCTTCCCCAACATCCAAAGCACTTAGGTCTTGTAAATATTTGGACCTCAGGCGTGTGTTTCAACCCTGTTCCCTCCTTTCCATTTGCGCTGCCTCCGTTCTTCCCTGTGCTATTGGAGACCTCCCTTGAGCTGTCTCCTGCAGATTTGCTGCCCTCCAGGCCAGTACCTTCCTCAAGTGTTCCTCTGGACTGCAGATCCAAAACCTTTGATAGGTTCGCCTTTTCTGTAGATTAAGCATGGGGTGGGGAGCCCAAAAATCTACCCTCAGATGGGATTTTGATATCCCTTCTCCTCTACCAAGTTGAACTTGCTTCTTCTCACAAGCACCTAATACTTCCCTGTCTGAAACACATTCCCCACTTAAGCAGGGCCACCTTCTCTCTCTTTTTTTTTTCTGAGTTGGAGTCTCACTCTGTCGCCCAGACTGGAGGGCAGTGGCACGCTCCCGGCCACTGCAGCCTCCACCTGCTGGGCTCCAGCGATCCTTCCGCCTCAGCCTTCCAAGTAGCTGGAACTACAGGTGCACGCTACTACGCCCGGCTAATTTTTTGTTTTATTGTAGAGATGAGGGCTCATCAAGTTGCCCGGGCAGGTCTCGAACCCGCGGGCTCAGGCAATCCACTCACCTCGGCTTCCCAAAGTGCTGGGATTACAGGCTGAGCCACCGAGCCCGGCCCACATCCTCTCTTTACTTCAAAGCCCAGTCTACCACTGCTGGTCTCCTTGTGCTAAGGACCTTCAGTCTTCAAACGCATCTACTTTGCCTGTCCTGTAGCATGTGGAACTTTCAGACATGCCTTAGCAATATTTATGATTATAAACTACTGGAGGTCTGATTCATCTTTAGATCTAGCATCTTAGACCTAGCATGAATGAAACAGGATATTTGCAGAAGAGTTGGTAAGCATTCAGTGGCACTTTCTCACCTGACCCAAGAATAATTAATTTTGGGGTAATTTACTTACATCATTATTTAATACCATGCCTAGCTTTTTTATAGTTTTTTAACAAAATTATTAAAATGCTTTCCAATTCTTTTAGATTCAGGGAAAAAGATTATCTGGAGTGATGTTCCTCTACTGCCACAGAAGTTCCCTTTCTAAGATTCAGAACCTGACAAGGCCAAGAAAGAGCCACGCCCCATCCTTACCATCCTGCATGCTGTTACCCAAGATGTTTTCGCCAACATCCTGGGGACCCAGACTGTTGCTACCTAATACTAGGTTTATATATTTTCATGGGAGGAGAAAGTGAGGGATACTGGTTGTCACAGGAAGAAAGCAATAAAGGCCTCTGTTATTGTTTTAATGGACTGACAACTCAGATTATAAGTAAATACAGGCTTTCACATCAGAAAAAAGTACTTAAAATGTATACATTCCTTTGTATAGTGTTTTTGGGTCCTGCAGTGTGTCTTACAAAAATGTCACTCAGTAACCAGGCAGGCGCATAAATCAATAGTAACTCCCTATTGTGATAAGGACCGTGATGGAAAAATAAAGCATCAGCATGCACAGAGGTAGGCTAGAGCCAGGGATTGTATTTAAGTGGTAAGAACTAGGTGGGGGGGCAAGCCGGGCTCGGTGGCTCAGCCTGTAATCCCGTGCCTTTGGGAGGCTGAGGTGAGTGGATTGCCTGAGCCCGCGGGTTCAAGACACGCCCGGGCAGCGAGACCTCATCTCTACAGTAAATCAAAAAATCAGCCGGGCGTGGTAGCGCATGCCTGTAATTCCAGCTACTCGGAAGGCTGAGGCGGAAGGATCGCTGGAGCCCAGCAGGTCGAGGTTGCGTTGGCCAGGAGCGGCCACTGCACTCCAGTCTGGGCGACAGAGTGAGACTCCAACTCAAAAAAAAAAAAAAAAAAAAAAGAACTGGGTGGGGGGGTTGGTGCTGGCCCCTGGTGTGGGGCTTGAGTGCTGGGAGGGAGCCATATGGAGACCTGGGAGGATCACTTCCAGGCTGAGGAAGCAGAATCTACCTTCTAAAACCCACTTGAACTCCAGGCCCTTTGCAGCCTGGCCTCTACCTCCCCCCATTCCAGGCATTGTCCCAGTCACATTGAACTTCTGTTTTTTTCCAGCTCAGTGCCTCTGCATTATTTTGTCTAGAGTGTCCTTCGTCCTTCCTGGAGTGAAAACATACTTCAGAACCCAATTGTAATGTGAAATACGACATCTGCCCACCTCCCTCCTCCTGTCCCTCCTCCTCAGGAAGAGCCGGTCTGTCTTACTTTATTGCTTTCTTTGCGCCATCCCTATTTCTAATGCAGTCCTTATTGATTTGACTTGTAGGTAGGAGATTTGCTTAAGCACCTTCTCCCTCTCTAACTGTAAGTCTTTAAGAACAAAGACTATGGCCTGATCATCTCTGTAGTACCATTGCCTAGAAACTTGCCTGGAACAGGATGGGTGCTAAATAATTGTTGAGTGCTTGAATGAACAAGAAAGAGAGGGAAGGGGAGAAGGAAGGGTGGAAGTAGAAATGAAGGGAATCAGAATTATTGTAAAAATCTTTCTTTGAACATATGAAGCACACAGAAGAAGACACTAAAAGTAAATCAAGATAGCTTAAAAATAATACCAGGGATGCTTCTATAAATTGACCTAAAGCACAATTGATTACTATGGTCACTGGGATTCTATCAAGCCATAATCAGACAGAAAGTTCACCTCCATATCTAGGGTGGTAACCTCCTGAAAGTAGGCGTGACTTGTCTTTGCTCTTTTAAGTTAGTGTGTTTTTGATATCATACATGTTTGGTGGCTTAGATTACAAGAATGCAAGCCTAAATCTACTTTCTGTGTAACCACATCCCTTCTTCAGCAGCCTGCACTGGGAAATAAAACTCCGGGCCAGAAAACCAGAAACAACAGTGTGCTGTCTTTTTCTTAAGCAATGTTCACAATTCTTCTAGGCTGAGGTCACGTCTTTAAAATTCATAAAACATGACTGCCTGACTGTTGGATGGAATGGGAAAGGAGTGTTCAACGCAGCACCTGTGGACTATAATTACCAGCAAATTTCTGCCTTCAGAGGCATTTTGGTATTTTTATGTTCATTGCCTAGAAGGAAGAAAAAAGGTAGTCTTTATCTACAAGTATGTTCTTTTGTAAAAACTGTTACTAGATTTGACCAAAGTCTTCAGAACTATATTTAACAGTCTATTAGTTCTTTCTTGAGTGTTTATTTCATGCTGGTAAATTTCAGCTCTCACAAATTCCCATGGGCTATAGCAATGCCATCTGGAATTCAGCTCCTTCTACTAATTTGTGATTTAAACTTCAGGAAGATATTGCTGTTATTCCAAAATAAACACTTACCATGTGTGGGAAGATTCAGAATGATAAGCCTTTTGATGACCTAATTTAAAAAGTCATAAACCAGAAAAGCAGCTGGAACCTAAGGAGAAGCAAAGATTGGGAGCATATTTCTGCAGAAAATCTGCATTAGAATAAAAGAATGCTGCTCTGCGATGGAGGAAACAAAAAGTGAGGAAAAAAACCAACTCGTGGGGATCATAAGTCATGAGAAAATTTGACCTAATAAGGGTCCCAAAAGAGAAACAAATTCTCTGGTTAGTCATCCTGACCAGCAGAGTTGAAAAGTTATTTCAGACCATTTTTAAGGATAATTTAGAACTTTTAGCATCCCTAAAGTAATAAGTAAGAACTTTAGTGGAAAATTTTGCATTTTTTATTTGATCCTTGGAAGCTGGAGCTAATTGTATAATCACATTGTAGGACTAGGACTGAGAATGACTTCCTTTAGAGGAGGAAGGAAATGAAATGTATGAAAATTACAGATTTTCGCAAGTTGGAGACCTTTCCTCATCAATTGAGATCAAAAATAAAATGGGGGAAAAACCCCTAACATTTTAGTCTAGATTCCAAAATACTTTTTTAAAAGCACACATTCTAAATCTATCTAAAAACATCATATGATCTTGTCAAAAAGGTAATCTGACAAATTAATTTTAATGACAAAAATACTCCAGTGCAGCATGAACGCCAACAATTCATCTCCTCTATCTTGAGGATAGCTACCGGCCCTCTGCAGTCCTGCAAAACACCTCACTGGCTGGAGAGAAGGTCGCTCAGAGGTTACAGAAATGTGTTTGACCTATTCTGTATTAACTAATGAAAAACTGCATGGATGGCAGGCCAATGGGAGGTGGAGAGAAGGTGACCATACCTTGTCTCTAATTTCTGCTTTGATGAGTATGTTGAGGCAGGGCGTTTGTGTAATAACTGGTTGTTGACAGGCTATAAGTTGGAGGAAGAGGAATTCGAAAGGTGTGTCAGTAGGTGGTTTACCAATATAGCTGCATACCCTGAGCAGTATTTTTATTGTACCATGCAAAGTGTGACATTTTTGTAATTTCATTGCATTTTCATTTTTTAAAACCTAACCTTATTGATATAATGTAGTCTTTTATATGTTTTCTCGGATTTTAGTTCCTCTATGTCTTTTCTTTGCCTGCTTTGTAAAGAATACCCACCCATTAAAAAAAAAATTTTTTTTCTGTTTTTTTTTTTTCTGAATATAACACTGGGTGGAGAAGTCCTGCAAAGCACAGCCTGCCTCAGTTTCCCCCACGTGCCTTCTTTATCCCTGGACTCTGGCCTCCAGTCTTACTCCTCCTGGCCTTCGGTCACTCAGTTGACATCCATGTGGGCTTAGATGGTGCCAGATGAATTAGACTTGCTCCTTGCCTGCAAGTTTACATTCTGTGGGACAAAACTGATAAATAAATGACAGATTCTAAGTTCATGGTCATTACAGACTAGACTCAGTGCTGTGGGTGGCAGAAGATCTCATAGGAGATAATGTTTGAGCTCACCCGTTTGGAAGATGAATGAACATTCTCTAAGAGCTGAAGAGTATTTCATAGTGAAGAAGGGAACTATGGTCCTGAGACATTAGAGTGATAGTAGGTAGCAGCACCTGCCCACAAGGTAACATGGAGTGATTGTGTTTTTACTAGTAACCTTAGCAGGCAACCTAGTGGAGTTCTAATAATTACTAAGGCAATTTGACTCTTTGCAATTTATCAACCATATTCTATGATTTTCTTTGTTGTTCCATTTTTATTTCTTAACGAAAATCATGAATTTGCCTATAACTGTATCTAAAAGATACGGAGTAAGACCTCTTCCACTGGCTGAATTTGTTTTTTTCCTCTTTAATTATAAAAAATTGGCCAGGTGCGGTGGCTCATGCCTATAATCCTAGCACTTTGGGAGGCCAAGGAGGCAGAATTACTTAAGGCCAGGAGTTTAAGACCAGCCTGGGTAGCATAGCTAGACCTCATCTCTACAAAAATGTTTTAAAAAATGAGCCAGGCATGCCGGTGCACTCCAGTAGTCCCAGCTACTAGGGAGGCTGAGACAGAAGGGCCACTTGAGCCCAGTAGGTTGAGGTTACAGTGATTTATTGTGCTACTGCACTTAGGCCTGGGTGACGGAGTGAGACACCAACTCAAAAAAAATTATAAAAAATATATGCACATGCAAGTGTCCAAGAGCCTTAATCAGTGTTAATCTAGTTGAAACGGTCTTAACGTATTCTACACCCATTTCTTGGAAGTAGCTCTCTCACTTTTGACCACAGTTTCTAGAAAACACTTACTTCAACATTTAGCTTCTTTAAATTTGCCTTCAGCCGGGTTCAGTGGCTCAGTCTGTAATCCCGCGCCTTTGGAAGGCTGAGGTGAGTGGATTGCCTGAGCTCCCGCCTGGGCAGCGAGACCTCATCTCTACAATAAATAAAAAAATCAGCCGGGCGTGGTAGCACATTCCTGTAATTCCGGCTACTCGGAAGGCTGAGGCTGAAGGATCGCCAGAGCCTGGCAGGTTGAGGCTGCGGTGGCCGGGAGCGGCCACTGCGCTCCTGTCTGGGCAACAGAGTGAGACTCCAACTCAAAAAAAATAATAAATAAATAAATTTGCCTTCAATTTTTAACTCTTAATCTCTAAGGTGTTTTTATTGTAGCATGCAAAGTGTTAATTTTTATAATTTAATTGTATCTTCATTAAAAAACCTAACCTTATTGATATAATGTAGTCTTTTATATGTTTTCTCGATTTTGTTTCTCTATGTCTTTTCTTTGCAAGTGTTTTGTAACGAATACTCATCCATTTTTTAAAAATGTTTTTTCTGTTTTTCTCAATAAATACATATTTGTGTGAACATGCATGAATATACATTTTTGATAGTTTTAATAGGGATAGTTACAAGGTCCAAATGTGGGCATATAATGATAAATGTTAACATTTTTCCAAGTGCCTCCTGAGTCTGAACATGTTCAAGAAGCTTATCAGTCAAGATATCCCACTCCAGATGCAGACAGGTGGAATAAAAGGCAACTAGGTAAGGATGAGAAGTGGATGAGACTGTACACTCTATACCTTCATGGACTCATTCACAGCTCTACACATGACTCAAGGAATATTGCTTTATTTAGGATTTCTCACTTTGGGGCAGAAAATGGAAATGTGCTTCTTTCAGAGACTTGGCATTTTGAAATTTCTCTCTTGGACTGTTTTAATAAATGAATGACTCCAAAGAGCCAACATATATCTGATAGAACTGTTTGGGTATTTTTTTATTTTGTTTTGTTTTTTAGAGATAGGGTCTCTAATTACTTTGAAAAGTAATTCCACTTTGTTTCACTCCAGAAAATCCTTTTATTGGTCATTAGCTGTCGCCCAGGCTGGAGTGCAGTGACACCAACATAGCTCACTGTGGTCTTGAACTCTTGTGCAGGTGATCCTTCTGCCTCAGCCTCCTGAGTAACTGGGGTTACAGGTGCATACCACCATGCTCAGCTAATTTATTTTATTTTATTTTTCGTAGAGATGGTGTTTCACTATATTGCCCATGCTGGTCTCGAGTTTCTGGCCTCAAGCAATCGTACTGCCTGGACCTCCCAAAACTCTGGGTTTACAAATGTAAACCACTGTGCCTAGCCTGACCTGGGTTTTTTTATATAGCAAGATTTGCTGTGTTGGCTAAAGTTTGCTTCATTTTATGCTTAAAGTATTCTTTTTACCCTGTTTATGGATTTACAAGATGGCTGCTGCTTGGAGATCACTTGATAAGAGTCTATCCTTGCTATTTAAAATGTAGTCCCTGCACAGCAGTATGGGTATCACCTGGGTGCTTATAAGAAAGGTAGCATCTTATCCCTGCTACCTCTCACAACTCAATCAGAATCTATTTTTTAACAAGATAACCCTGGTGATTCATATACACATTAAATTTGAGAACACTGGTCTGAACTCACTTTTTACCTCAAACCTCCCACTTATTCTTCAATTCATGTTTTTTAGCCCGCCAATCTGCGAAAGACACTAATGACCTATTTAGTAACAGATAAACATGTACAATGCCTCTTAGCCTGTGTCATACGTTTCTAGCATGCACTGCCTCGATGGTTTATCAGTGCTATAGTTCCATTAAGAGCTACACTTTGAAAAGTAATTCCACTTTGTTTCACTCCAGAAAATCCTTTTATTGGTCATTAGCTCCCTATACATTTCTTGACCAGAATATATCCAGAGAGTAACCATGTTAACAGGACTAGAAACCCTGGTAGTCTAGTAAGGGACTAGGGAAGTTGTACCTTGGAGAAGGAAATATCAGGGATGCTAAAATTGTTGTTCTTAAATATCTTAAGGTTTCTGGAGGAAGAGGAATTTGGGTTTTTCAGTGTAGCTTTAGAAAAACAGAAATGGAAGCAACGAATGGTTAGAAGTTTTTGAGAGACAGATTTTGTACTCGTATAAAAAGAGATTTTTAAAAAGAATTTGAGTATTCCAACAATGAAGTATAGTTCTTTCAGTTGTATGTAGCAAACTCACCATTCTTGGGGCGCAGATGGTTTTCAAGCCAAGGCCACCAGGGGTACCAAAGAGTAGTGGTCAGAAAAAGAACTGAGTGATCTTCCCAAATCCTTTTAATCCTCATTGCTTTTTTATTGCAAAAAAGAAATAATGTAGCGCATACTCAAGGTAGTTTTTTCCCCCTCTTAAACAGAGATTATACATAGATTTTTTTCTCCCTTTCTTGAGTATTAGAGCCCTGCATGGTTTTCCCTGTGTTGGGGCCATAACTTTCTACCACGATAGTTATTAGAATGCAATTGACTTTTGGTTGAGTACCCAGTATTCTTTCTGTGATCTTCATTGCCTTGCTAGTCATTTCACTCGAAGGAGACCCTTGGGAGAATCTCTTCATGGAACAGTGTTTAGAAACTACTAGATCTCTAATTAAGTTGTAGCCAATAGCTCATAGTCAGATATCTTGTTATTGTAGTTTAGATTTTCTTTTTCTTTTTTTCGCAGAAATGATGACTCGCTATGTTGCCTAGGCTGGTCTCCGATTCCTGGACTCAAGCAATCCTCTCGCTTTGGCCTCCCAAAGTGCTAGTATTACAGGAATGAGCCACCACACCCGGCCTTAAATTATCTTCTATATCATTTTTCACAGACCTACAAATGAACATATTTGCCCATCAACATTTTATGAGATTCCTTGTATTTGGTTCCTTTATGCCTAGTTTTTTATATGATAAGCCTGGAGAAAATTTAGTAAGTTGAATGCTAAGCCATAAGCCTGCTGCATATATCATGGTTGATATTTGTTCTATTAGGGAAGTCAAGAATTAAGATACTAAATCATTTTAAGTGTCTGCTGAGCCTCCAAAGCTGCTACTATCCTAGTTCAAACACTGGTATCTTGCACCTGGACCCATGCAGTTGTTTCCTAACGTGTTTTCCTGCTCATTCCCTTGACCCTCCTTCCAGGCTATGCTCCACACAGCAGCCAGCGTGCTCCTATGCCAACTGGTGCCCCATATGCAGACATCGCAGAATCCATCTGGGCTTGAGGGAGAAGCAACGTTAGAGATCAAGCTGATTTTATTTTATTTTTTATTTTTTTGTATTTGAATGTTTTTATTTAGCTGATGACATTATCCTGCATCATTTTTTTTCTATAAAGTTGAACATCACACAGATAAAGTTGAACATAGCACAGCATAAAAATTAGTGAGGTAATTTTGGTTAATAGCAGAAAAGGATAATATGTAAGTAAGGTTGAATAGTTGAGATACATGGAGGAATGATTTTAATCCAGCTTCCATATTCTTGTATCCAAGTTTTTAAAAATCAAGGGAAAGACAGAAATACAGTTATATGAATCATAGTGAAAAAATACATCAGTTCAGGAGGAGCATAGTCAGATCTGGTTCTAAGCCTTCTTGAATGAATTCTCACTGAGTAGAAACTGACATTATAGTGAGGAATGGTATTAAAGAGGACAACGCATTTCCAAAAAGCGTTTCTTATTCTTCACTGAGGGTCAAACGCTTTGGGGCCATTGCAAAATGGTAAAATATCTGCCTTGGAGATGGAATGAATATAGAGGATACAAGGTAGAAAAATACATATGTCAACTGGGCACAGTGGCTCAAGCCTGTCATCCCAGCACTTTGTATTTATTTTTTACCCTAAAGCTAAGTTTTTTATACTCTCCAGACGGTTCATAAGGGACATCTCAATAAAATATTTTAGATACTAAATTTTTTCAGATGTTCTTGTTTGTCCAGTCTTTGCATTTGTGTGTCCTGAGGACAACTTTCTGGTGATCTACCAATTCTTCCTCTACTTGGGAGTGATTGATGAATCTGCTGATTGCATTGTGTAGTGTTGGGATTCTGATTTGCTGTAACTTTCTTCAGCTTCTCTCTTGTTTTTCTTAATTTCCAGAACCTATGCTTTCTCCATTATGGTTCATGTCCTCATTTTTTTTTTTTATATATATCAATTTTTTAAATTATGATGTTGTGGGGTACAGTTAAGGGTTAGGAATACTATTACATTTCATTCAGGAACCCTGTTGATAAGAGGTTTTTCCCGTCCCCAGACAGATATTTGCTACTGTTAATCCCATCTCCCCCCACATAGTTTCCCAGTACCGTCAGTCATTTTCTTATAGTATTACATTGGATGTTCAAGGTCC
>NW_007233347.1:801682-822438 GCF_000164805.1 Carlito syrichta | reverse complement strand
AACATACAGGCAGGTATCTTTTTTATAGAGTGATTTGAGTTCTTCAGGATATATTCCCAGTAGGGGGATTGTAGGGTCATATGGGAGGTTGATATTTAGAACTTTTAGGAATTGCCACATTGCTTTCCACAGAGGTTGCACTAGTTTACACTCCCACCAACAGTGTAGAAGTGTTCCCTTTTCGCCACACTCTCTCCAGCAGCTGTTATTTTTTGAGTTGTTAATAATTGCCATTCTGACTGGAGTTAGGTGGTATCTCAGTGTGGTTTTGATTTGCATCTCCCTGATGATTAGTGAGGTTGAACATTTCTTCATGTGTCTGTTGGCTGCTCGGATGTCTTCCTTTGTGAAGTGTCTGTTCATATCTTTTGCCCACTTTATAATGGGATTGTTTGTTTTTTTCTTTTCAGCACATTTGAGTTCCTTGTAGATCCAGGATGTTAAGCCTTTGTCAGACCTGGAGTTGGCAAATACTTTTTCCCAGTCTGTAGGCTGTCTCCCTGCTCTCTTGATGGTTTCTTTGGCTTTGCAGAAGCTAGTCAGTTTAATAAAGTCCCACTTGTCTATCTTCTCTCTTATGACCTGTGGGTTTCGGGTTTTGTTCAGGAATTGGATGACAGTTCCGATTTCCATGAGGGTATTTCCTTCATTTTCTAAGGTTCTTATGGTTTGAGGTTTTACATTTAGGTCTCTGATCCATTTGGAGTTAACCTTTATGTATGGGGATAGATAGGGGTCTTGTTTCAATCTTCTGCATGTGGTCAGCCAGTTTTCCCAGCACCATTTACTGAATAGGTTCTCCTCTCCCCAGTGGTAGGTGGTGGTCAAGCTGATTTTAAGTTGTGAATTTGGAATGTGACTAAGACATCTCTGGATTACACCAACTCTCCTTGAAATTATCTGATTAAATCACCTTCTACCAAAAAAGATCATATATGCCTTTGTTGAAAATATTGTCAAGTAGCGTGTGCAGATGTGAACTCTTTTTCATGTACATGTGCCCTTTTTCTGTGGGTGTAGAGAAAAAATAGAGCAAACAAGCAGCAGGAACATGCAGAATGCCTGCAGGAAAAATTTAGACACAGGCAATGGCAAAAGGAATTTTCTTTTCTTTTTTTTTTTGAGTTGGAGTCTCACTCTGTTGCCCAGACTGGAGTGCAGTGGCCGCTCCCGGCCACCACAGCCTCAACCGGCTGGGCTCCGGTGATCCTGCCGCCTTAGCCTTCCAAGTAGCTGGAACTACAGGCCCGGCTAATTTTTGATTTATTGTGGAGATGAGGTCTCGCCAAGTTGCCAGACGGGTCTCGAACCCCCAGGCTCAGGCAATCCACTCACCTCAGCCTCCCAAAGCGCGGGATTACAGGCTGAGCCACTGAGCCCGGCGGAATTTTATTTTCAAGATCCACCTTGTGAAGAGGGTTTTGTGATTTTCTTTTCTTTATTTTCTTTTTTATTATCAAGACGTGAGGTACAATTCAGGGTTAGTTATACAAACATTGATTATGCAGGTACCCTTGTTGATGAGGTATGTCCCTCCCTCCCTTAGCAGTTTCTCTCAACTGCCAATCCCACTCCTTCTCCCCTTACAGTTTCCCACTACTGCCAATCGCTTTCTTATGGTATTATAATTGTTCAAGGTCCGCTTATGAGTGAGAACATATGGTACTATGTGGTTTTGTGATTTTCATGGGCAGAGTTGTAGGTGTGCTGGGAGTCATTGCGTTCCTCTACTTCCTGCTCAAAGATGGGGGAGAAAGAGCCATTCAGTGGGGAAATCTCCCAACATCCTCCTCTCCCCCACAGCAGCCAGAGGTAGTACGCTGGCTGGCTTTTCTGTTAACTCTTTGGGTGCCCTGGAAAACCTCTTTTCTAGGTCACATCAGTGTTATTTTGTTATTAGAAAGTGTATTTGTGTGTTTAGAGTTGAAAATGCAAGGAAACTAATTTTCTTCCTGCCAATTTCTGTATTGGTGAAATACGTGATTATAATTATTCTTATCCCATTTTCAACCATCTGATATAGGAAAGGGAAAAGTAGTCATCTTTTCAACCAGTTTCAAAGAACTTTTCTAAACAGGATACACAATAGATGCAGGAGCTCCAATTAAATTGCTGCAGAAAGGAAAAATCTTTAATAACTGCCAAGTGTATGCCCACTGCTGCCCTGTCAGCATTCTGAACAGGAAAAATTGTGTTCCAGCCAAATACTGCTTACACTGGTCTTCATTATAAGAGCAATTTATTTTCATTAATGTGAAAATGAATATGCGTTGCCAAAATTTCTAAGGAACCTCTTAATGGAGGGACTAAAACGCTGGAATAAGCATTCTGTGCTTTGCCGCATGGTTGATGGATGAATGGACATCTTCAATCAGCTTCCAAATCAGTGGTTCTCAGTCTTATTGAAAATTAGAATCACTTGATTCTAAAAATCCTGACGCTCTTGCCACACCCTAGACCAAGTAATTCATGGTCTCTGGGGTGAGGACTCAGGCTCAGTGCTTTTCAAGGCTTCTAAGTGATTGCAGCCTGCAGCCAAGGCTGTGAGTCACCCTTTAAATGATTAAGCCTTACAGCTGCACTCCATCTACCCAGGACTCCCAGGTGTGGGGGCCGGTGAGAGGCGTGCAGGATGTGGATACTTGTGCACAGTGGGGTGCATGAGGCTGAAGGTTTAGCTTTCTGCTTCTAGATTGAGCTTCTGGGTTCCAAGTTGGGGTGACATAGACCAGACTGTCCTTCTATCACAATCTCAGGGTATCTATGGGACTCCTTGGCTTTTACCAATGTGTCAGAAGTCTTCTTTATAACCCTGACACCATGAACAAAGACGTTTTTGGGCAAAGGAGAGTCAAGGGTTTTGTTTTGTTTTAACAGACTTTTTATTTTTTTTTTAGCTGGAGTCTCACTCTGTCGCCCAGACTGGAGTGCAGTGGCATGCTCTCGGCCACCGCAGCCTCGACCTGCTGGGCTCCAGCAATCCTTCTGCCTCAGCCTTCCAAGTAGCCGGAACTACAGGCGCGCACTATCATGCCCAGCTAGTTCTTTTTATTTATTGTAGAGACAAGATCTCACCAAGTTGTCCGGGCGGGTCTCGAACCCACGGACTCAGGCAGTCCATTCGCCTCAGCCTCCCAAACTGCTGGGATTACAGGCTGAGCCATCGAGCCCAGCCAGACTTTATTTTTTTAAAGTAGTCTAAGGTTCACAGCAAAATAGAGCTGATTTCCCCCATATACCATGTCACCCCACACAAGCAACAGCGTCTCTACTCCCTATGTCCAGTACTGGAGTGGTGCATTTGTTGTGGTCAATGCATTCACACATAATTATCACCCAAAGTGCATTTCTTACATTAGGGTTCACTCTTGGTGGTGTACACTTTATGGGTCTGACAAACATATAATGGCATGCAGCCACCTTTATGGTATCATAGAGAGTAGTTTCATGGCCCTAAAAATACTTTGTACTCTGCGTGTTCATCCCTCCCTCCCCCAACCCTTGGCAACTACCGATCCTTTTTCTGCCTCCACAGTTTGACTTTTTCAGAATGTCTTTTATTTGGAATCACACAGTATTCAGCCCTTTCATATTGGCTTCTTTCACTTACTGATATATATTTCAGTTTCCTTCATGTCTTTTCATGGTTTGATAGCTCATTCCTTTTTAGTCCTAAGTAATATTCCGTTGTCTGTACATACCACAGCTTGTTTATACACTCACCCACTGAAGGACATCTTGGTTTCTTCCAAGTTTTAGCAATTATGATTAAAGCTGCTATACACATTTGTGTGCAGGTTTTTGTATGGATATGATAATTCAGTTTATTTGGGTAAATCCCAAAATGTGCAATTACTGGATCTTGTGGTAAAGGTACATTTAGTTTTGTCTGCCTTCCAAAGAGGTTGTGCAATTTTGCATTCCTACCAGCGATGCATGAGAGAATCCAGTTCTGCATTCTCACGAGTATTTGGTGGTGTCAGTGTTTTGGATTTTAGCTCTTCTGGTAGGTGTGTAGTGGTATATCTCATTGTTGTTTAATTTGCAGTTCCCTAATGACAGACAATGCTGAGCATCTTTTCATATGCTTCCTTGGTATTTGTATATCTTCTTTGGTGAGGTATTTGTTCAGATCTGTGGCCCATTTTTTAATCTAGTTGTTTGTTTTCTTATTTTTGTGTTGTAACTATGCTTTGTAAATTTTGGATAACAGTCCTTTATCAGATAAGTCTTTTACAAATATATTATCTCAGTCTGTGGCCTGTCTTCTCATTCTCTTGACAGTATCTTTTGCCAAGAGGAAGTGTTTAATTTTTATGAAGTCCAGCTATTAATTCTATTTTTATAAATCATATCTTTGGGGTTGCATCTAAAAAGTCATCACTATGACCACGATCATCTAGGTTTTCTCCTATATTATGTTCTAGGAGTTTTATAGTTTTGCATTTTACCTTTAGGTCAGTGATTTTTGTGCAGGATGTAAGGTCTGTGTTTAGTTTCATATTTTTGCATGTAGAGGTACAGTTGTTGGTTGAAAAAACTATCTTTGTTTTATTATATCACCTTTGCTTCTCTGTCAAAGATCAGTTAACTATGTTTATGGGGGTCTATTTCTAGGCTCTGGATTCTATTCCAATGATTTATAGTAAATTTTGAAGTCCAGTAGTATCAGTTCTCCAACTTTGTTCTTCTCCTTTAATACTGTGTTGGTTATTCTTGGTCTTTTACTTCCCCATATAAACTTTAAAATCAGTTATCAATATCAACAAACAACTTGCTGGGATTTTGATTGGGATTGCATTGAGCTCAGTACCTTCAGATTATGAAACTGATACACTGCCTACTGTACTAAGGGAGCAATTGGGATTGCATTGAACCTATAGACCAATTTGGAGAGAACTGATATCTTGACAGTGTTGCATTTTTCTATCCATGAATATGGGATGTCTTCATTTCTTTAGTTATTCTTTGATTTCTTTCATCAGAATTTTGTCGTTTTCCTCATATAGTATTTGTACATAGTTTGTTAGATTTATACCTAAGTACTTCATTTTGGAGGATGCTAATGTAAATGGTATTGTGTTTTTAACCTCAAATTCCACTTGTTTATTGTAAGTATGTAGGAAAGCATTGACTTTTGCTTATTAGCCTTGAATCCTGAAACCCTGCTATAATCGCTCATTAGTTCCAGGAATTCTTTTGTTGACTCTTTTGGATTTTCTACATAGATAATCATGTCATCTGTGAAGAAAGACAAGTTCTGTTTCTTCATCCCAATCAGTATACCTTTTATTTCTTTTTCTTGTTTTATTTCAGTAGTTAGGATTTCTAGTACAATGTTGAATAAAAGGGTGGTGAGAGGGGACAACTTTACTTTTTTTCTGACCTTAGTGGGAAAGCTAGTTTCTCACTGCCGAGTAGAGTGTCAGCTGTAGGATTTGTAGATGTTTGAGTACTTTCATTATTTTGATTTGACAGCAAATTATGAACATCCTACTCAGAAAGAGTGGGATAACAGGCATTGGAGACTCTGAGAGTTGGGACGATGGGAAGGGGTGGTAGATAAAATAATACAAAAAATAATACAATAGGAGCTCAAGGCTGTGGTGACTGTGGTTGTGCCACTGTACTTCAGCCTGGGCAACAGAGCAAGACTCTGACTTAAAAACAAAAACAAAAAACAGAAACAAAAAGATGTGCTGGTAATTCAATATGGGGAAGTAAAGAGTGTCTCCAGGAGTGAAAAAAATTCACCATCTTAATTTAACTCTCATTTTCAAGAAAAGTGAAAGAATGTAGCTCGTGTACAGAGTAGTGGGATCCAAATAAATGGCAGGAAATTGCTCCTTTGTTATACAGCACTCAAGCTACTTCTCTGATAACTGGTTTATGATGATAGAAGGGAAAGATGTGGGGCAGTTTAAGGAAATAACTTGTGTAGTATTTTTTCTGAAAGCAAGCTAATATAAAAACTTACTCAGGAATCCTAGGAAAAATGTCATCTGGTTAATAGTGGGATTATAGATGGTGGAATTTCAGATAATGTTTCTTTTTTATTTTAATCTTTCTTCTTTAAAAAATGTGTCTCAATCTTGCTCTTGAATAAATCACATGGGGTTAAAGAGGGCTTGGCCACCTGGTTTAAACCAGTTCCCAAAGAGCATTTGGGACTTTTTGTCCTGGACTTAGGGAACACATGGTCTGCATTATAAAGCCAGCGCTGGCTTGTTGATGTCTAAAAGAAACTTGATCTGGCATGGGTAATTTCAGTAAGAAATGATAAGTAAACAGCAGAAACCCAAGAGGACAAAGGTAAACCTTGGGAGGAAGATGTAGATTCCAAAAAATGAAAAACCAAAGATTAAAAGCGACAGAGGAGCAAGGTAAAAAGAAGAGAAATAACCCCAACCCAATCTCTCTCCAGCTCCCATACAAAGAAAATGACCAAAGAAAAGGTGAAAAATTCCAGCAAAATGAAATGCATTTTAATGGAAGGATCAAGAGCTGGATTTCAAAAGCTGTCTGATTCTCAACATTTCCCTCATTACTTTGGCCTGGGAGATTTGGAAAAAGTAGCTCATGTCTGAAAGTAATTTGATGAACATACAGGGCTAAGGTCTTCATCTTCTGAAAGCCCCATGGCCAAGCCCTCTGGGGTAGCAGCAGCATAGGGGGTTCTTGCAAGTTTGTTGGCAGTTGAAGGCCCCCAGCTGCCGCTGCTCATGGAAGGGAATGCTAGTGGTATGGGAACTTCCCCTTGCTGAGAGCCCAACCAGGACACCTGGGAATGAAAGGGCAATCTACTAGAAATGGGATTATAGACATCTAGGACAATTTGAGGAAACCAGGACATGTATTCATCAGCCATTTCTGTACCTTCTGAGGGACTTGCAATTCGTTGTCCTGGTCTACCTCCTTCAAACCCCAAAATTATGACTTCAAATGTTGGTTGTGTCCATATGGTCTAAGACCTCTCTTGAAGATGCTCCTTAACTAGAGAATTTGTCAGGGCACCAAAAGGTTCTGTGGAAAAGAATGAAACTCATTTTATTGATTTCATAACTCCTATTTATCAAATAGGAGAAGTATGGGAAGTCATTGGCAATGTCCTGTGGTGTGTGGGTAAAGATCTCTCCCAACCTATGGCCCACTCTCTACTCATGGCTAATGCACATTGAGGGCTCATTGTTAAAACCCTGTCTGTGACAGGGACTATTGCTATTCTCAGTGACAGATAGGGAGATGGGATCCAGGGTTCAGGGCCGGGATCCCAGTAATGGCTCATTGCACAGAGCAAGTGTGGACTTGGGCGGCTTGACTCCAGTCAGCTACCCCCTTCACCAGGCAGGAGGTACACCATGGCCATCTGTAATGCCTGCTCAGTACTGACTACCAATAGGCCACTTTTACTCCCATGTCCCTTTATTTCTGCACCTCCTTCAGACCCCATCACTTTGTCAGGGGAGCCCCATAATAGAATCACTTCTCTCTGTTGTTTTGTTTGAAATGCCCTGTACCTTATCATCAGCATACTTACCAGAGTTGGCATTTGTTTTTGTATGATTATTTGATTATCAATTCTCCTTCTAGATTTCTGAAGCTGAGAAAGACACACACACACACACACACACACACACACACACACACACACAAACAGAGA
This sequence comes from Carlito syrichta, assembly GCF_000164805.1. Taxonomy (NCBI): domain Eukaryota; kingdom Metazoa; phylum Chordata; class Mammalia; order Primates; family Tarsiidae; genus Carlito; species Carlito syrichta. Next base: position 814,778 of record NW_007233347.1, on the reverse strand, counting down.
CAGAGACAGAAAGACAGAGAGAGAGACTGATTTTTGTATCCCACGGGCCTGGCATCTAGTAGGGATTTCATGAACATTGGTTGAAACTGTGACTGAACTGGTCACTGGTGTGTCGGAGCTGATGTGGCTATAGGTTCCTCTCAGCATGACAGCAGTTTGCTCCAAATACAGGTACATGGTGCTCTAACCATACTCGCTTTTTGTTACTTCCTTCTATTTTTGATGGTTCATATCCATATAGAAACAAATGCTGCAGATTTAGCAGCTATATAGTGTTTCTTCAGATGAATTAATTTTGTCATGCCTTTGGAAAAATCTACATGCTGTGCTCTTCACTGCCTCCGAATGCTCTCTGTTGCTGTGGTGATGACTTGTGGACTTTCCTTTTGGACTGAGTGCCAGTTGGAAGACTCTCTTCTATTATTATTCAGAAGCCTCTCCCACTGATTGCTTTTTGTTGTTTGTCTCTCTTGTTTCAGCAGTGTGAATTAGAAGTTGTCTCCTTACCACCAAATGACTCCTCAGCAGAATATTTTTGTTAAACTTCCAGGTACCTCTGAATGCACAGACAAGGATTGTGAGTAGAGGGAGCTCTGCCCCGGTCAAGGGACTGAAACTTCCTATGGACCAAGGATTAAGGGAATCCAAGTGATACCTAAACAAATAGGTGTTTAGCAGTGCAAATTAGAATGTGTAAAGTCACAGGTAAAAGGAAATATCTCTCTTCCTAATTACAAAAAGGTTTTTACTGAAAAGAGTTCCCCAAAAAAGATTGTGCAATTAATTTTACTTCCCATAAACTTGCTGGGGAAAGATCAACTGGTAATGAACCTTTCCTTATTCAGTGGGTGGTGGTGTACAAGGTCATTCTTAGGTAGTGGGACAATTTTGGGGGTAGAAACTCCTATATCATGCAGAGCAGAGCAGCTGGAAATGCCCGTCCTCCTCAGTCTCTGAGTACTGTTTCTCAAGGCCTACTTGGAAGCTGTCGTCCTGCAACACCTTCCCTGAGACCCCCATCAGAATCCATCACTCCTTGTTCCCATGGAACATCTACGTATATTTCCTTTGACTTTGCACTTCTGCCACTCATGTGTTGCAGCTGTTTCACTGGAAGTTTATAAGCCCATGCAGGGCTGGTACTCCTTTCTTTCAGAGTTACTTTGCACAGAGTAGACAATAAATGCATGTTAAAATAACATGTGTGAGAAGAGAATAAAGGGGCAACTCCAGGGTGCTGTGATTCATGGGATTGAAGCAGAGGTTAAGAAATCCAAGCCTTAAACCGGGCTTGGTGGCTCAGTCTGTAATCCCACGCCTTGGGAGGCTGAGGTGAGTGGATTGCCTGAGCCCGCGGGTTCAAGACCCACCTGGGCAACTTGGTGAGACCTCATCTCTACAGTAAATCAAAAAATTAGCTGGGTGTGGTAGCGGGCACCTGTAGTTCCAGCTACTTGGAAGGCTGAGGCGGAAGGATCGCCGGAGCCCAGCAGGTCGAGGCTGTGGAGTGGCCACTGCCCTCCAGTCTGGGTGACAGAGTGAGACTCCAACTCAAAAAAAAAAAAAGAAAAAGAAAAAGAAACTCGAGCCTTGTCTGTAATGTGACAAGAAGTCACTGAAAGGTCCCTTGGGGGTAGTTAGTATGTAATACATGGAGAAGGCTTCGATGTCACTTCCTCCTTGGTCTGTTGTGTCTATTGGGCAGGCTTATCCCATTTTCCCCACGGGGGGTGGGTGGTGGGGGTCTTTTCTTCCCTGTCTTCATCTCTGCATGGCTGGTCTTTTAGATGTACCAACAGCCCCATTTTTAATTGACATTTACAATATGTAATAACATTTAAATGATGTGTGTGTGTGTATAACTAATTTGTCACATTAAAAAACAACATTAACTTTCCTAGAGAGTAAGTGAACTACTTAAGACTGATAGATTTAATTTTAGTGGAAGAAAGAAAGAAGAAAAGAACCAGATGAGTGTGTTAGAGTCAATTAAGGCCAGCCACCTAAGGCTGTCAGCAATAAAAAAATTACTTAACGATGAATAGTTTTCCCTCTAATAGATCAGCCCCAGAAAGATGTTTTCAACTCCCCCCCCCCAAATGAATTGTTGGACTCAAATAGAATGTCAACACACAAGCTAGAAATGAAATCATTACTGGCAGAATCACATTTACTCATCTATCGTGTCAACAGAATTATAGATACTATTAAAAGAAGATGTGTAAGTTTGAACAGAAAGTAGAGCACATTTTGACTATATGTAATTATTTACTAGCTGTTAAGAGTGGGTTTGACAGAGTAGAAAAAAGGAAGGACATGATGGCATCTCTTAGAGATGCTGAATCCTGACTGTTGACACATTAGGAGTCCAAGAGCGCTGTAGCATTCCTGGACACTAACTGTGCTTCTTAGATCCAACTGGGTTTATGACTAGAAGAGATGGCTGCCATAAATGCAAAATGGCCCACTCACTGGGCTGAACAGTGATTTCTGCCAAAAAGTAGTGTGCGACAGGATTTCATGTATTTTATTACTTATTTTCTTTCTACAGCTGGAACAATATAGTGTTTAGTGCTTGCAATTAAATTTCTGTTACATGAGAAATAACACTCTTTTTTATAAAGCATACATATAACATGTGGTATTAGACACTAGCATTCATTTTTCTTTATTTTAACATAGGGTAGGATAGAATGACTGTGCTCCATTAAAAAAACTTTTTTTTTTTTTGAGACAAGTTCCCGCTATGTCACTCAGGCTGGAGTGCAGTAGTGCAATCATAGCTTACTGCAGCCTCAAATTCCTGGACTCAAATTATCCTCTTGCCTCACCCTCCTAAGTAGCTGGGCCCACAGATGTGTGCCACCACACCCAGGAAAATTTTTAATTTTTTGTAGAGATAAGGTCTCGCTATGTTACCCAGGCTGGTCTTGAACTCCTGGCCACAAGTGATCCTCCCACCTCAGTCTCCCAAAGTGCTAGGATCACAGGCATGAGCCACTGTACCTGGTCTACCATGCAGCCTTTTTATTCTCTAAAAGACAAGGGTTTCCTACAACAGTACCTATTACACTTAAAATAATCTATTTCTTGATATCATCAAGTAACCTGTTAGCCTTCAAATTTTTAATTGTCTCATAAATGCCATAATTTTCAAAAATTTATGTTTGTGGAATCCAAATAAGTTTCATACATTGCAATTGACTAAGTCTGTTTTAATATTTAATTTCTTCTTCCATCTCTCCTCCCCACCCCTGTGTTTGTTAAGGAAACCAGATCATTTTTCCTTAGATTTTTTCCATAGTCTGAGTTTGATCATATTGATGTGTTACACTGCTTTAATAACTATTAGTGTTTATTTAGACACAATACACCTAAACTACAGTTATTTCCCTAGCTAGAGTAAGAAAAAAAATCTCCCTTTAATCAGAACAACCTCAAACATGAATGAAATTGTCACATCCATTTTTGCTGGAGAACACCATCAAATAATGTAGAATTTCTCCCTGTCCAATTTTTGCTATCTCTGTGTAGAGGTTGCAAAGAGCGAAGAATGATGAGGTAAAGAATATATCACTCAAGATTCATATCTATGAAGAACAATCAGATTTTCTTCAAAAACGATCACAGATCAACTCCTGTTGACGCCTCTCTTACGTAACTTAAGCAAGTGCCAATTAAATGAGGCAGATTATTGGTTTGGGTTGTGAGGAGGGAGTGTGCTTGTGTAATATTCCTGCAGTTACAAAAGGCTACTCTGTGTGCTTGGGAACATCACTGAAGCATAACTGAAGAATGGCGCTTTGATGATTTAATTAAAATTAAACATGAGAAACCAAAACACAAATAACATGGATATCAACCACAATAAAAACTACAATAAGCTCTGAAAAAGCCTCTTCAAGTGTTCATGAATATCTCTTTCAGTATCTAATGAAAATAGATTGATTACTTAAGGACTGAAATTTATTACATAAAATGAGTTTAAAGAGATCCAAATTTGTGCTTATGGCCTCAAACTCAGTATATCTTCAGGAAATACAATGTTTCAAGGAGAAAAATAGTTTGCAATGGTGATACAGACATTTTTATCATCAAAGCAACTTCATATCTCATTTCTATTTATAATGTATAGCATGTCCCTATCACATAGTAAACCTTACTGTTAATTTTGACTTACATATTTCTTATATACTTCTTATAGATCATTGACTATTACCATAACATAAAAGGATACTTGAATGAAGGACAGAGCACGGAGGAGTTTTAGGGAAGTAGAAATATTTTATATGATACTATTATGGTGAATGCATGTCATGATAAAGCTATCCAAACTCATAGAACATACAGCACCAAGAGTGAACCCTAATGTAAGCTACGGACGCTGGGTGATAATGATTTATCAGTGTAGGTTCATGTATCATAATAAATGTACCACTCTGGTGGGGGCGTTGGCAATGGGCAGGGGCTGTGCGTGTCTGTGGACGCAGGGAGTATATGGGATATCTTTGAACCCTCCTTTCAGTTTTGTTGTGATCCTAAAACTGCTCTGAAAATGTCTTATAAAAATTGTGAAAACCAAAAATAAAGAAAAACTCTTAAGGCATAAGCTAGACCCTATTTTAACTTGGAAAGAGAATAACACTTTTTGATGTAAGGCCTATTTGTATCCTTTTAATAAGCCAAATTATGTAGAAGGTTGCTGTGCTTGTGCCAGGGAAGTATCTCTTCATAAAGTACTTGGTATGCACCAGAAGATGTAAATGGTGATTTATTGACTTTCTTTGTGAAGTGATATGATAAATCATTATCACCCAGCGTCCGTAGCTTACATTAGGGTTCACTCTTGGTGCTGTATACTCTGAGTTTGGATAGCTTTATCATGACATACATCCACCATGAAGACTGAACCCAGTTACAATATCTATGGGGATCCCTTGATAATACTTTCTAAATCACCATCAAAATGCTGTGTTCTTGAAACTCTTCTCTAATAGGAAGGAAGGATTCTTGTTAGCTCAAGGGAAGGATTCCTTGTTAGTTTGTGTCCAAAAATATTCATTTTAAGACTGAGATTGTATTTGTTTGTCTGTTTATTAGTTGGAGTCTCACTCAGTAGCCCAGGCTGGAGTGCAGTGGCACGATCACGGCTCATGGTAGCCTCAGCCTCCCAAGTAGCTGGGAGTACAGGCATACACCACCAGTTAGTTCCAACTGATATTTAAAAAAAATTTTTTTTAAGTTTTGTAGAGATGAGATCTTGCTATGTTGCCCTGGCGGCCTTCCTAAGTGCCAGGATTATAGGCATGAGCCACCAGACCCAGCCAAGACTGAGGTTTTCAGGCCTAGTTAAAGCTTTTGCCTATGGCCGCTAAGCAGAATAAACTGAAGTCTAGTGTAGATCTTTCCTCTTTTCATCACATGGTCCTTTACCTTCATTGTAGGCAGATAGGAGTCAGAAAAAAAAAATGAAGTTTTTGGTTTTTACAAGGCTTACCCCTTGCTTCTGTTGCTGTATTTGATAGCACTGTGACTGTCACAAGTGACAGAAACGCTAACAGAAATTCCTTTTAGTGAAAAAGGAAATTAATTGGGGTTACAACGTGCAAGAGCTGAGGTTGTGCCACCTCCAGGCACTTCCCAGTGATGTCCATGGGACACAGGCTTGTTCCCGCTGTCCCCAGGTGGGGCTTTCCTCTCTTAGTCACTAGCCCCTAGACTCTCTATCTGAGAGTCACCACCAGAAATGAAGGTTCTAAGTATCCTTCCTTCACTTCGTTACTTCTGGTCTTTGCATCAGCTACTTACCTTCCTCTTGCCCTAAAAGCATCCTTGCTTTTTTCCAGGGTTGACTTTTTCCCTCTGTCATTGTCCCCAACTCATCTGTCTCATCTGAGAATAGAGAAATCACCTCTGTTAATTAGCCACCCCCCAAAATGCCATTCTAAAACTAAACACCTTTAGATCTTTCTATCTCCTTAAAGTATTGTTTGATCTTTTGGTTTCCTTGCTAATTATAAAAATCACTACCATCCACCTCAGTAAATGTTAATCCTTTTCATTTCTTTGCCAATCTTTGGGGAATTCTCCATGCTCATATCTCCATTTTGTCATCTCTTATTTAGCACTGTTAGTTCTATAATACTCATTTGCATTATCATGTAGCTTCTTTATAATCCTTGGGATAGATTAAAAGTCATCCCTCATCTCCCCTGCCACCCCAATTTTTAAACTCTGGAACCTGTGAATACTACCTTACTTGGAAAAAAGGCCTTTGCAAGTATGATCAAGTCAAGGATCTTGAGATAAGATAATCCAGGATCCTCTGGGTGGGCCCTATATCACAAGTGTCCTCATAAAAGAAGCCAAGGATTTGACACCACATGCATGCATACCACAAACCAAGAAATGCCAGAATCTCAAAGAAGCAGGAAACTGATTATTTCCTAAAGCCTCTAGAGGTAACATAGGCTTGGCCCTGCCTACACTTTGATTTTGGACTTCCAGCCTCCAGAACTATGAAATAATAAATTCCTATTGTTTGAAAGCATCAAGTTTGTGGTAATTTGTTACAGTGGCACAGAAAACTAATGCAGTCCCTGTTGAACATTCTGTGCAGTTACTGACCAGAAATGAGTCAATTTCCACAAAGTGAACATGCCTAGATCAAGCACCTAGATCAAGAACAGCACCTAGATCAAGAAGCAGAACCTTACTAGCAACCCAGAAGATCCCCTCAAGTCCCCCATTAACCACTGCTCACCCTCCCCAAAGCTTTCACCATTGTGACTTTTAACACCACAGAATCATATAGTCCCTACTCTTTTGTATCGGATTTTTCTCTCATCAGTGTGTTTGTGAGATTCATCCATGTTGTCATATATGGTTGTAGATTTTTCATTCTCATTGCTATATAGTATCCATTGTTTCTACATAGCACACTTTTTAATGTCTTATACTATTGATGATTTACAAATGGTGCAGCTATGACCATTTGAATTACATGTCTTTTGATGAACATATATCTGTGTTCTAATGGGTGTATAACAAGGAGGGGAATTGCTTTCTCGTTTCTTTTTAAACTCTCTAACTTGACAATCTTATCTACGTTTATAGCTTCAGTGATCACCTATCACTGTGACTCTTACATTTTCCTGTTTGTTTCTGATCTTTCTGTTGCAATTCAAAAGGACAGCTGTCAGTTACACACACACATACACACACTCCCATTTAGTGTGTCCCAAACTAAACTCATGTTCCTACTCTCTCCCCCAAAATAATTCCTCTTCTTGTGTCCCTTACTGTGTTAATGATGAATCAACATCCTTAGTCAACCAGGTTCAAAGCAGAATCATTTTTAATTCTTTCTTTGCCTGCCTCCACCAAGGGTCTAAAGCCTCCTGGGTTTCCCCCAGTGTTGTATCTGTGTTGATCAAGGAGCATACTCATCTTTGGATGACGTCTACGTGATCTCCAAGCCCTAGTCTCAATAGTCTATCATCCGTCCACACATTCTAGGTTTATCTTTCCAAAACAAAGCTTAGATCCTGCCACACTCCTCAGAACTCATGGACATGGATGGATGTACCCATTGACCATAGAGAACCATGTCAAAATTCTTTATGTTGGCTTTATATGCTCTAGTTTGACTCCAACATCATTTCTATAAGAAATTATTCATATGAGGCTTTATGAGAAGGTATTGCGTTATAAAATAGTGCTGTCTTCAGTGACATTTGTATGATAAATTGCTCGAAGGGCTTCTTCAGGTATTTCTTGTCATGGCTCCTTGTGATTACTATTCATTGTGAGTTTACTGCCTAGCACATGTGTAATCCTTACAACAGTTCTGTGCAGTAAATATCTGTGTTAATATTCCCAACTTATAGTTGAAGAAACCAAAGCTCAGTGAGTTTAACGTATTGTCTGAGGTTATCCATCCAGAAAGTTAACAAGGATTCAAACACTGGACATCGGAAAAACAGCTTGTCTGTCATTTCCATATTCATCACTTTTCTGGAGATGGGAAGGTTTCCTTTCCAGTTCTTCACCTGTGTGTTGTGCTTTACTGAGACTGCATCTCCTACTTCTGGGCTGAGCACCTCGGACAGATGTGTGCTTTTTCTCCCTTCCATTCCCTAGAGCTGGAGCTTTGCCTTTGGAAAAGGGGACTTTAGTTCTTATTAACACCCATCTTGGTTTTCCTCCTTCCTCTCCCTCTCCTCTCTTTCTCTCTTGTCTCTCCTTCCTCTCTAGGCTTCTCCCTTTTCCTCTCTTCTCTTTCCTTTTGTAAGTGCAATGGCTCTGGTCCTTTTTAAGGCCAACCTCTGGAAGGGCAAAATGTCCCTCTGATCACCTGCCTACCAGACCTTACTTTATCAGATTAAAACAAACAAGCCAAAAAAAAAAAAAAAAAAAAAAATAGCAGAACACTGCAGTGTAATAATAAAATGTCATCAAACAAGCAAATTAGGGCTGGGTCAGGAAGATTAGGTATAATTTGCATTAGCAGTGTAAGAATGATTCATGTTTGAGTCATTATTCATACATCTATTAGAGTTTAGTGGTGAGGAAATTGTGGGTCAAAAATATTGTTGACACAAATATAAATCATTATACCTGGTAGAGTTAACCAAATGACATTCAAGAAAATAAAGTGTATCTGATGAAATTAATGAATAGTCATTTATAGTAGGAATTGCCAAACCATGACCGATTCAAGACAATAATGACAGATGATTATTCTGTCCTTCCTGAAAATGATAATAATCCCAGCTGCACAATAGGAGTTTCCAGTTTCCCGACATTGCATACCTGCCAGACATTAGAAAACTGACCTTGAGTCTTCTGGAGACTCTACTAAGTTATGAATAACATCTCAGTAATTTTCACTTAGTAGTTTGGTTATAAGTAGCATTTAATCCTTCATAAAAATGGAGAAACCGATGGAATACTGGCTGTATTTTCCTTAAAAATCTAAGAAGGGATGAGCATTTGGAGGTTAATGCCAAATCTTTAGAGAACGTCTCTTCATTCACCATTGAAAATCATTGCCACCGTTTCTTGCTGTGGTTTACTGCGTTTCTCTCTAAACAAGCTCCCAGCGCCTTTCCTTTCCTTGGCGTCTTCTGTAATGCCTTTGATGTGTCAGGGCCACTGTTTCTTGTCTGTCCTTTGTGGTGCTTCACTCTCTGACTCCACAGACTCCCCAGCCAGCTGATGCTGTATCTGCATATTTGTCCTTCATCTACCCAACCAACTCTGACCTGTCTGGCCTCTGAGCATCCCCGCTTGTTTTTCTACTGTGCCGGCCGCATTCTGGCCTATATCAGTACTTGCTAACACATGTTCTGATCCACAAGAGAAAGCATAATCCTAGCTTATGAAGTTTTCCTTTTAACTTTCACAACTGATAGCAGATAACAATTTTCATATATTAGGCGCCCAGGATATTTGTCAAGTTAAATTGACACTAATAGGTTGTCTTGAGATTAATCCATTGAGACTGGATAGGGTAGTTCTGTGGGATAACTTGGGAAGTATTGATCAATTATGGAAATTTGAAGGGAGACCCTTGGAGACTGTTGTAAAAGCCATATTGCTACTTGAGCACTTGTTATGTCATCAGTGATCTGGTGCTTGAGGAAAACAATCGACTAGATAAAAAGAAACTACAGATTAACATCTTCCTTCAGCTCTGCTCTTCATAAGCAGCAGTAACTCATGTGAGATACTTAACTAACAGATATCATATTATGAAAAGAAAATTCAATTTAAAAAAACCCCATTGACTATGAACCACAGCCATTTGATGACCAAAATGTAATTAGGTTCAATAGTTTAATGTGATCACCCTAAAAAATTTATTATGCTTTAATAAACCCCTGATAAACCTCATTTTATGCTCCATTTAACATTAATTCAATTGGAATATAAAAACAGACTATACCTTAGGTAAAAATGTAGGAGATTTTTGTGTCTTTGTCTATACTTTTAAAAGACTAACTTTCTTAAATTTCTGAATGTGGCCATTTTACTCACAATATTGCCATAGAATCTCAATTAGATGATTGTTAAGTACATTTACTCATGACATACATGACAAGAGTAATATGCTTTGGTTCCCAAATCTATTTTTCCGTCTCATTTGTGTTCTGAGCTTGGGAACTTGCGTCGCCTGTAAATGTAGGATGTGGCTCTGTTCAGAGTTAAGAGATTGAACTCTAGAGCTGGTTTGCTTGAGTTTGAATCCTGGTGCCAACACTTTCTAGCTGATCTTTAGCGGATACTATCTCTGCTTCAGTGTCCTGAGATAATAATATTACCTACCACAAAAGGGTATTAGGAGGATCAAGTTAATATTTGAAAAACATGTAATACCTGACACATAGTAAGTACTGAATATGTGTTTGTAAAATAAAATGGAAAATCTGTACCTCCTATAAGTGGGGTTCAAGAATTGTGAAGTATCAATAAATTATATTTGTGAAGTACCAAGAAACTATAATTTATGATAAGTACATCATCTTTTTTATTTTAATACATCTTAGGATCATTTCACAAGGAAGATTTTTGTATTTACTTGTTTATTTTACTACTTCTGAGAAGGTACTCTCAGAGTCAAAAGGTAGCCTAAGATAATATTTGCTTTAGTTAGATAATGAAATATTACCATTTTAAAAGTTCTGTGTTACTGGAAGTCTTAGCCAGTATGACAAGGCAAAAATAAGCAAAAAACATAAAAGGCATATAGATTGGAAAGGAAGAAACAAAATCACTTCTTTTTTAAAAAAAAATTTTCTTATAAAGATGTGGGGTGCATTTCAGGGTTAGGTATATAAACATTGATCACGGAGATACCCTTGTTGATGAGGTATGCCTCTCCAAAATCACTTCTTTTTTTTTTTTTTTTTGAGTTGGAGTCTCACTTTGTCGCCCAGGCTGGAATGCAGTGGCATGCTGATGGCCACCGCAGCCTTGACCTGCTGGGCTCGAGCGATCCTTCCACCTCAGCCTTCCAAGTAGCTGGAACCACAAGTATGCGCCACCATGCCTGGCTAATTTTTTGTTTTATTGTACAGACAAGGTCTCACCAAGTTACCCAGGCTGGCCTCGAACCCATGGGGCTCAGGCAATCCTCCCACCTCAGCCTCCCAAAGTGCTGGGATTGTAGGCGTGAGCCACCATGCCTGGCCTCAAAATCACTTCTAATTGCAGATTATATGGTTGTTCATGTAGAAAATCACACACACACACAATTTTTTTAAAAGCTGCCAGTACTTATAAGCAAGTTCAGTTAAGTCTCAGGATACAAGTTCAATATACAAAAGTCAATTGTATTTTTACATACTAGCAATGAACAATTGAGACTTTAAATTTTATTTTATTTTATTTTTTGAGAAACAGGATTTATTGAAAGGACAGAAAAGCTCCCACAGTGGGAGGGAACCCAAAGAGATTGCCCCAAGACTGTAAATTAAAAAAAAAAAGTACCATCTACAATAGCACCAAAAAAAGTGAAACACTTAGGTTTAAATTTAATGAGCTATGTGTAGGATTTGTATATTAAAAATTACAAAATACAGATAATAGAAATCAAAGAAGACTTAGGTAAGTGGGGAGATATTCCATATTTGTGCATTGAAAGATTCAATATTGTTAAGATGTTAGTTCATCCCAAAGTAATCTACAGATTCAATACAATCTCAATCAAAATCCCAGGCAGATATTTTTGTAAATATCAACCGATAGCTATCAACTTCCAGCTGATTCTAAAATTTATATAGGAAAGCAAACAAACTAACTAAAATTTTTTTTAAAATTGAAAACAGAATAGAGTTGAAGGACTTGACCTATCTTATTTTAATACCTAAAATAAAGCTCTAGCAGTCAAAACAGTGTTATGCTGGCAAAAGGTAAACACATAAACCAATGAAGTAGACAAAGAATTCAGAGACAAACCCACAAAAATGTAACAATAATGTATGAAAGAGATGCAGAGACAATTCAATGGAGAAAGGAGAGACTTTACAACAAATATGAACCTTGGCCTATATCTCACACCATTTACAAAAATCAACTCAAAATGGATCATAGACCTAAATGTAAAGTGCAAATCTATAAAAGTTCTAGAAGAAAATAAAGGGGAAAACTTTTGTAACCTTGTATTATGCAAAGATTTTTTTCACTATCACACCTAAACTGTAATACATAAAAAGGTTAATAAACTAGACTTATTTAAACATTTCTACTCTTCTGGCAATTTTGTTAAGACAATAAATAAAAAGACAAATCACAAACTGGGAGAAAGTATTTGCAAATCACATTCGACAGAGGAACAATATTCAGTAAATGTTAAGATTGCGTACATATCAACTATAAGAAAACAAACTCAACAATATTTTTCAAATGAGCAAAAGCTTTGAATACTTCAGAGAAGATATACAGATAGCAAATAAGCACATGAAAAGATGCTTAACCTCATTAGTCATCAGGGAAATGCGAATTAAAACTGTAATGTGATACCACTACATACTTATCAGACTGACTTTAAAAGAAAAACTGACAATACCAAGTGCTGACAAGGATGCTGGGCAACTGAAATACTCATACATTGCTGGTAGGAATGCAAAATGGTATCGTCGTTCTGAGAAAGTTTGACATTTTTTTATGAAGTGAAACAAACACTTACCACATGACCCAGTAATCCTACTCATAGGCATTTACTTAAGACAACATAAGGTATATATCCACACAAAGACTTTTATATGCATAGCAACTTTATTCAAAATTGTCCAAGCTGGAGATAACCCAGATGTCTTTAAAACTGTAAATGGACATCTATGGCTGCATCTCAAATTCATTTTGCTAAACAAAAGAAGCCAAACCCAAAAGACTGATAAATGACACTCTGGGAAAGGAAAAACCATAGAGATAGTAAACAGATCAGTGCTTGTCAAGGGTTGGAGTTAGGGGTAGGGTTCACTGCCAAAGGATAGCATGAGGGAAATTTTTGGAGTGAAGGAACTAATTTGTATCATCACTGTGGTGGTGGGTATGCGTTTTTCAAAACCCATTGGACTGTACTGTCGGTGAC